>NC_084599.1:29782124-30082124 GCF_033807715.1 Cololabis saira
TCAAGTGGCTTGCTTCCATGGCAAAACATCATTACTTTTATAGAGCAACACTAAATACTAATGATTACTGTTGTACTAGTATACAGTGCATATTATGTGGTTTCACCCCCAATTCACCTCCAATTCACCTCGCACCTAATTGGCGATTCAGTTTGATTGGGGTTGCAACATTCAGCTGATACGAGTTTGCTTTCACGGTGAAGTTTGTCGATTGAAACCAAACAACCAAACGTTGAATAACGTATTCCCCTCCTCGCCTGCTGCATCAAGAATTTCGGAAGGGGAGACAAACCATGAAGACGAAAACTTGCTCATCTATTGGTTAATGCAGGACAACTTTCCTGTTAGTAATTTGAAAACGTCATTATATTTGTGGGGGCTTGTCAGCAATTGTGGTATATTTCCATCCAACCACACTTCTATTCGAGCTTTTACTTTGTCCTCAGTCTACATCTGACCAAGAGACCTGCAATGCCCCATGCTGCAGTCCACTTTCTGTATTTGGTTTGCTTGAAATGGACCGAGACATTCATCCGTAGGAGGGCCAGAGTTCTCTACTTTGATCTGCATCAGAGTTCAATTGCACTTTCACACCTTCCCAAATGAACCTGACTTTCCGAGCAAATAAAGTGGTCCATTTAATGCAAACCAAACAGGGTTGGTGTGAATGCACCCGTATTTTTCTACAACAGAGAAAATCTGCGATGAAGTAGAAAATACTCGAAATTGAAGAAGTTGGAGAAATGGCTGAACAATATTGTTTCCTGCTAATATTATATCTAGCCGCTACCGAGTCAGCGCAAAGGCCCCAACCATGGCAAGGACATGTTTCAACCCTTTAGAAGTTCCCTAAAATCCTTGTTGCAGGTCTGTTCCTGGAAATGGAGACCGGGGTCTTTGATTTAGGTGCTCAAAACGAAAGAGTAGCACACAACTCAGATTGTTCAAGATTTTTTATTTTTATTTTTTTTTAGACCCCCCCAAGTGGCAGGAACATACTGTATCATTTAGATGTGTATTCACGAAGGACACATGCAAAAAGGTCAAGCCCTAAGGAGGTGCAGTTGGTTGAATATTGGGCCATATACACTCTCTGGTGGGAGTGGATCTGGTTTCCTGAATATTTGGTCCAAAGTAAAATACCAAATATCCTTTTATAAAGTCTAAGAAGAAAATATATTTATCCAGGATAACATTTACACATAGTCCCCAATTCTCATTAAGGCAAGATTTTATGGAGTTATTTATTGATGTGGTTTATTTGAAAAGCTAAATGTTGTAGACAATTTTTGTATTGGCTCTGCAAGCAGTAGCTTATGTCATGTCTTAATCCGTCTAACAATGCACCAAGAAAACACTGCAGAAAGATTAAGGTTGTAAAGAAAAATGGAAGAACACTTGTGAGATGAAGTTAAAGAAAGCAAACTTCTAGGCAGAAATGGAAGTAAAAAACACTGAAGATTGATAACAACAGAATCAAGGGGTCTAGACAGATTAAACAAGCACAGGAATGGAGCAGTAACAGAAAATGAAGTGAGAAATGTTCAGGATAATTTCTTAAATTGCTCATAAATCCCTCTTTTGTCAACACCAAAGTAAGGTCTGATCTGGCGAGTGTTGAAACTGGCTGACAGACTGTTTTAATCCCTGACTCCTCTGATGGGATTAATGTGTTAGCTGTCTGATGTCAGATTTAGGGATTATTGTCCAAAAGATATGAATTAAAATGGTCTATTGGCTGTTGTGTTTTATAGCTAATTCCGCACATTATACCTAGTTTAATATTATTCACGTATTCATTTGATTTGGATAACAATATAGGTCTGGTAGTAAAGATGACAGCTGATAGCAAAATAAAAGTAATTTGTCTTCTTGGTTAACTTTTTACTTCACATGTGTAGATATCAGATTCATCAAGTCAGGATTCCAGTTATTTGCATTTTATTCTTGATTGATACAACCAGGACTGAAAATAATACTAATTTGCATTATATCCCTGTTTAATCTACTATTCCTCAAGTTTCAATAACATGTTAGCCATTTTCTCTGTACCAAACAGCAAAAACCTCAGATATTTTTACCATCATGCAGTAAAAATAAAATAACTAAATCTTTTAGTCATCATGTTATGTGGTCTAATTATGCCTCTTTTCTTCTTTTTTTAATGGTAACCTGTTAAAAACAAATCCTTTAGACTGAAGAGTACAAAAAATTGCCAATTTTTGCAGCAGAAATGATTCCCTTTTCTGTCATGACTGTACTATATCTGATCTTCTTCTCGATCCCATTCTTGGTGCTTGTAGATTAGTAATTGCTTGTGTCATTTATTTATTTAATTTTCATCAAATGGCAATGAATTAGCAAAAATGAATCTTGGCATGCTCGGCGTAGCTTTGGTGCTTTTTGCTCTGTGTTTTTTGGGTTTAGTTCAGCTCTTTGAGACGTTACAGTGAGTGGGGAACATCCTGTAACTGCGCTGGCTTCCTGCCCCAACACACGCATGTAAAGTAGAAAGCGTTTGTCTGAATTAAGGCTCTGTCTGTGATCTGTGTGTGCGTTGGTGCCAGGATGCCGCCCTGCTGTGCTCTGGTCTGTCTAAGAGAGGTGACCTGGAGGCCAAGTGGAGTGGAGCGACCAAGTCTTATTGAAGGACAAGAGGCTGACAGGTGGTCGTCCCTGCTCATTGGTCAAACTGAAAGACAAGGAGAAGGCAGTAGAGAGAAGAAAGGTGGAGGAAAAAGGACAGGCTCTAAATGGCTGGCTAGTTGTTGGATTTTACTTTCACTGGCTGTGAAATGGAAAGGTAGTCCATTGTGGAAACTCAGTGAACAGGTTGCCTTCCTCTGGTCAAAGGCTTCTTCTCTTTTTCACCAACTATTTTGTAGATTTAGAAAACCAGTTGTGTTCGGTCATTCATTGGAGGTTTTGAGGTCATGCATCAATTGTTTGATGCGTATAGCGAAAGGATTGTTTGTATTCTCCGCATCAGGTGGCATTAAGACTTACACAAGAGTGCTTGTTATCCCTGCTTCTGTTTGTGATATTTATAGAGTGCAGTCTGGAAGGATCTTATTTTGCTGATTGTCTACTGATTGTAGGTTTTTACATTGGTATGTCTTGATTTGTGAGACCATCTTTTCAGTTTTTATTCATCAAAGAGAATTAACCAGTGTTGAGCTAATGGACCTTTTAGAAACTGAATATGCATCATGTTTTCCAGTATGTAGTAACAACAAATAGGGCCAAATCTCATGTCTCCATTTTTTGTTTACTCACATTGTCTTTTGGAACTGGTGCAGTTGAAATTTTTCTCAGCAGATTCTTGTTTGGTAGAGCAGTAGCCTATTTCACAGTGGGGGTAAATGAAGTCATGCCAAAGCTGAGGACATGGGCTGGACATGACAAGCTGTTAGTCTTGGTCTAGCCAAGCTCGTCAACACATTGAATTCATGTACAGGGGGTGTTTTTCTCAGTTTAAGTGAGAGAACATGATGCTTCTAGCTTGTGTTGTGTGAAAGAAATGCTTGAAGTTGACGTTACTTTGTGTACAACCTATGTGTGAGGGTGCATGTCTTTTTTAATTAACAAAGTTGCCCTAACATGCCCCCTGGAGACAGGATAGAAGATCAAGATGGGAGGGAGTGAAGGAGGTGTGAGCGAAGGAAAGCCCATACGGAGAAAGGAAATACAGGATGTGAGGAGGAGGGGGTATTTTCATAGGGTGGAAAGGGGGTGAATTGATGAAGGCAAATGGCCTGAGATGAGATGAACAGAGCTTAGAAGTAATACATTAGATCAAAGTGTGGTGGTAAAAGGATATAATCACAAATGAACGACATGTTAGTTGGCGGAAAAAAAGTTTAGAAAAACAGGTTCAAACATTAATATTTGGAAAATATCACGTTCTCATCTTTTTACCAATCCTTTACTTGAAAACCATAGATACATATTCAATGAATTACCCTTTGGGGAATATTAAAGTATTTTTGAATTTGAATAGAATGAATACATATTCAAGAACATTTGTTAGTAATTGTAGAAATGGTTTGATGAATGACGATTCCCCTGTTTTGAGTTGAAATTTCAAATATTTTTTACATTATATGCACCATGAGTAGAAATGTCATGATACAAAGTAATCGCATTGGGTAGAGTACAAATAAATCATATTATAAAATGAGCTACAATCATGGTTATTGTAAAACAAAACATCTATCGAAAATATTAAGATGCTTAATATACATTGACATTCAGCATAAAAAAAACAACCAATTATTTTGCTCCAACGCACAGAGGTTTCATTGATCGTTCTTTTCTCGGCTGAGTTTACATGTTCTTCTCATGGCTGCATTTAGTTTTTTCTGGTTACTCCAACTTCCTTTTGTGGTCCATGTAGTCCTGTAGGGTTGAGTTGAAGTGTGCTTAATTGTCCCGTTCGTCTCTGTGTGGCCCTTTGACGGATGAAGAGCCACCTGTGACCTGTTGATACCAGGGTGTATTCCTCATCTCAACCAGCAACGTCTGGGATAGGCTGCAGTCTAAGAGCCCATTAAGCCTGATTTAGGCTTCTCTGTCGACTTGATCTAAATGCAAGGCTGCTGTATCGTGCTGCCGTGTTCTTTTCAAAGTTCTGCATCAAGATCATATGCGTTGCTAAGTGCCGTAAAGCAATTTAATGCCAAAACGCTGGGGAGTGTTGGGTTTCAGAGGCATCTTTCATGAGATCACATGACACTCATTGGCTGGTGTACCTTTCGGTTTCTTTTCTTTGCAAGAAAATGTTGCAGTTGAAGCTGATCAAAGTGATTACATTGGTTATTGCAAATGTTGCATTGTAAAAGAAAGAAGTTGCACGAGGAGGTGGTCTGTGAACCCTTTGAACAATTGTAACAGATGGGACAAACCAGAAAACCAAAGTGCCTGCAGAAGACAGAAGACTGCATCAATTTGACTGAGAAGCATAAATCATGCTTTAGACTGGGACGTTGTGAATTGATGAAGGCGGTTAGGGGAGATAACAAATATATTCAGACCTACCAAACTTGTTACTGACCTGAATGATTAGTTTCTCCAGACAACAAACATGACCAGTACTGAAGGGCATGAAAGAATAAGCAAAATTTGCTTTTCCATTAGCAGGTGTCTCTGCGTTACTTTTATAGAGCCTCAACTGTTGTTTCTTCTCTCCATTACCAGGAACTGCAGTCTCTGCGGGGAAGAAAGACATATCTGACATGGTTCAAGTACTTGGAGCATTCTGAACTCAGAGCTGGGTTGGGGGATTTGTTTACTTTGTGTTAATCAGGTATTTTGTCAGCAGGACATGACGTTTTTAATCCATCTCTATGTTCTCTTCAATTTCTCATTCATTACCATCATTGTAATGTATGAAAGCAGCAAACAGAAATACAGCAACCAACTCGGCTGATTTAATAAAAATTTTGCCGTTGTCAGTTCAATCTTCCTGTTTTACTCTTTGGCATTGCCATTTTTTTATTTATTGGTGGTTGGCCAGCTTGGAAAGTTGTGCATTACAGCCAGTATTAGTTTGATAAGTCAGTGGATCGTACCTGGTCTGCTAAAGTAACTGAGAGAACTAAAAAGGTTCCCCTCTCACAATTCTAGCTTCCTGGGTTTTACCTGGGACGTGCACCAATGGAAACCTCCCGAAAAAGATTTCAACTGAAAAGAAGTTCTGAGTACCTCTCATTGTTCTCCTCTTGTATACATACGATGTTGTTGGCTTTGTCTTGTCTTCATCCAAATCTAGTTGGAATTTAATTACACTTTTTTGCAATTTATTATGAAAAGTTAGCCTACACTGCTTTCCACTTCCCATTACAACCCAATACACACACATTTACCTGATGTGTAGTTTCTGTATAGTGACACTTCAAACGTTTGTTTTATATTTATTTTGCCACTGAATGGAAATCCAGCTTGTGGATTTTTGAAAAAGTAATGCGTATCGAATCAGATACTGAAGAACAATTTGAAGAAAGCCAAAAGTCAAAATGCTAGCAGTGTTACAAAGCTTTTTTTGAATGAAAGGAGTAAATGTCTCCAAGTTCTCAAAACACCTCAAGGTCAGGCATCCAAATTTGTCCACAGCATTCATGATAAACGGGCTTAAGTTGTTGACTGAGTTACAGTGTTGTGAGAAGGTTTGATATTATTGGGTATTATTTGTGCTTGCTCCACGGAGCAAGGGTGCAGCATTAATGACTGACCACAAAATGCAGAGATTTCCTGCGAATAATTTGAGTTTGATACACATTTTTTCCTCAGCACAGCTTCCAGCTATGTGCTGCAGTGGACAGTCAGATAAGTGTGCACTGTTGGAAAGAAGGTACATTTTAACTTTTTTTTAGGGTGGTTTTAAAGCATGGAGGTATAACAGTTTGAAGGTCAAGACAACGGTCATATGTGTTTTCAGTTCATGTACGTACCACTGGAACATACTAAACCTCCTCCGTCTTTGGCACCTAAACTGGTCATCATTGTGTTGTCGTGAGATACTGAAATCACTGAAATGACTGTAGATATGAAATGAAAAGTGCTGCATTTTAATGCAAGTCAAGAATAACGCTTTACAAATGCAATCCGTTCATCACAGATGATATGGTTGCTGCCAGAGCGTAACATCCTGTCTCTTTAGATTGTAAGTTTGTCAGAGTGTGACCTAAAGCAACAAGCTCCATGAATGCAGTGTTTGCCTTGGCTCCTTAAAACCTTGTTGCAGCTGTTGGAGTGGAACAGATTATGCTTTTGTAATTGCATGAAGTTTGGTAACTTCCTCATGTAACTCTGCGCAACCTTATCAAAAGTAGATGCTTGATGAGAAAAAACACCAGTGCAATGACACTGTCAGTTGTGATTAATAAACACTATTAGATTGTGTCTAAGGTAATTGTACAGCCGCCACCCAAGAAACAATTTTTGGAATGTAATAAATTTAATCAGAATATTACTGTAAATGGATTTGGAAAGGGAAAGCAGTGACAAATGGGCCACTTTGGTAATAAAGTGAATGAATAACAACATGAACATTTCATAGTTGTAACCTCATTGGTTTCTAGAGTACTGGTTTTAACACCCATTCACAATCACAAAGGCAGTGTTTTTTTTGTTTTTTTTATTTGTCTCCCTTGCTCCTCTTGTTCCTCCCCCTCTTCCTTCCTCGCATCCTCCCGCTGCGTCCCTCTGGACACAATCACAGCTGCATACAACCAGCCCTTTGGCAAATGGTGTGATGGTGTTGGAATCCAAGTTTTCTTGGATTCCACCACCATCACACCTGTGTGCCTCTGAGATCAGTGACCTTGGATGAACCCGTATTCTCTCACCCAAATTACTTTATTTGACCTGGCTTTGTCAGAGTTCTGAGGTGGTGAATGCTGCATTTCTTTAGCATGAAATGACTCATTTAACTTTAAAAGTATTATTGGCGCAATATGTGGTGGGTTACATTTTTGTAGCAGTTTTTCATTCATCATTTTAAGAAATGGTGAATGAAGTCCGTCTTATGCTTATTGATATTTTAAACATTCTACTGTATTTGAAAAAAAAAAAATTCCTTAATGAAATATTGTAGGTTACTATAATTAAATGAATACATACTTTCTTTCCGAGAAGTAAATGATGAATCAGTTCCACGCCCAGCCAAGTCATGACTCTGCTGGATGACAGGCTTTGGTCAGAGCTGCAGCTGCATTCGGTGTTGTACTGACTTCCAGGAGTCAGTCAGTCTGTCATCTGTTTATTAGTCAGTTACTTTATTAGACAGCAAATAAAAATGCAGCTTTTAAAACACATGGAAAGTTGGAAGAGATATGGAATTTTTCTGGAGACTTTTTCCTACAATCCCACCCCTGTCATTAAACTAAATCTCTGCTTGATAGCTGGATGCTGCCACACTCTTGTTGAACATGCACATTCACAGTAGCAGGAATTTCCACCAAATGGATTCTGATTTGTCCACAAGTGTCAAATGTAGCCTGTGATAGGAAGATAAACTTGGTGCAAAGATTTTTTTGTCCGCTTGACAGTGCACAGGCCTTGATTTGAAAAGCATTTCTATTTAGGCAGTCATGGACAAGTAATCCTTTTATCAAAAGTTAGCTAAATGATGTGGCTCTGCAGCCTGCTGTAAAACTGATATACAGAGATGGACCAAGATGTCCTCCAGCTAACATCCTTTGGTTTTGTGTACTAAACACATCAGCTGCTGGGTAAACTTGCTGACTTTATCTGTTTGGGAGATGTGGTTGGACTGTACAGAAGCAAACTACATCAAGACATACAGTTTCAAATACAAACATTGTGTAAACTGCAAAGGAATATAAGATCAGCATCAAGACTTCAGAGTCCAGTATTGACACCATTTATTGGTATCAGCACTTATTCATAATCTTATTGATATGGTATGATTTGAAGCAAAACGTATAGATGTGACATGAACTAGGGATGTATATATAAATAAATAAATAAAATATCATTTTTATATGCCTGATAAATAAATTAAACCCGATAAATGGATCTGATAAAGTGATGAAAATGGTGAAACTGCTTGCTGGCTTGAAGTGCCCTTAAAACAGGCTGTGTCACGTTCATCACGTCATCGGGTTTACCTTACGGGATGGACCCAAGCATGGCTCCACATGTGCCTGGCTGAAAATTACCACTAACCGCACAACACGAGAGCTAAAAAGCATGTCTGACTATTTTTTATTTATTTTTTGGTGGCAATAATAAAAAACATAAGTAAAAAAAAGTAAGCAAAAAACATGGAATGTTGAGTTTTGGTTCAACAGATATTTGATAGATGATGCGAATCTCCCATTTCACCAAATCCCAATATGCTCTATTTGCAATATATTGCTCTATATGGCAATATATTGCAATACTTTGGTGACTGTGGAGGCCATTTGAGTACAGTAAACTCATTGTCATGTTCAAGAAACCAGTCTGAGATGATTTGCACTTTATGAAATGGCACGTTATCCTGCTGGAAGTAGCCATCAGAAGATGGTACACTGTGGTCATAAAGGGATGGACATGGTCAGCAACAGGTAGGCTGTGGCGTTGACACAATGCTCATTTGGTACTAATGGGCCCGAGTGTTTCAGGAAAATATCCCCCACACCACTACAACAGTACTGCCTGAACCTTTGATACAAGGATCCATGTTTTCATGTGGTTGATGCCAAATTCTGACCCTACCGTCTGAATGTCGCAGCAGAAATCGAGACCAAGCAACGTTTTTCCAATTTTCTGTTGTCCGATTTTGATGAGCCAGTGGGAATTGTAGCTTCATTTTACTGCTTTTAGCTGACAGGAGAGGCACCCGGTGTGGTCTTCTGCTGCTGTAGCCCATCCGCCTCAAGTTTCGACGTGCTGTGCGTTCAGAGATGCTCTTCTGCGTACCTCGGGTGTAACGAGTGGCTATTTGAGTGACCTTTCTATCAGCTCAAACCAGTCTGGGCCATCTCCTCTGAACTCTGGCATCAACAAGACAGTTTCTGAAATACTCAGACCAACCATCTGGCAACAACAACCATGCCACGTTGAAAGTAACTTAAAGGAGACCTCTTATGAAAAACACGTTTTCTCTTGCTTTAACACATATAAAGTGGTCTCCCCTTAGCCTGCCAACTCAGAGAAGGAGGAAACCAACCAAATTCTGCAGTGTCTGTACAGCCGCCCGGATGATCCATCCAGTGTGATGTGGCTTCTACGAGCCGTTCAGATTCTGCTCCCGTTGTTACGTAACGACGGTAGCGATTTACATAGGTTGGCTTGGATTGGTTGGATTGGATTTACATAGGTCCTCTGCGCTCAGTGCGATGCTCTGCCCAGAGCGATGCTTTGTGTCCTCCCCTGCTACGCGTCATTCAGGCAGCCAATCAGCACAGTGCCTCATTATCATAGCCTCCCCGCCCACTCAGAATCCCTCATAGATAATGAGGTTAGAGACTGGGATGCTGCAGACATGGCTCAGAGGCTGAATTTATAATTTATTTAGCAAAAAAAAATCAAAAGCTTGTTTGTAACACATTCAAGGCCTGTTTTAAATAGGTATTAAATGCCATAATAGGTCTCCTTTAAATCACCTTTCTTCCCCATTCTGATGCTCGGTTTGAACTGCAGGAGATCATCTTGACCATGCCTAAATGCATAGTTGCTGCCATGTGATTGGCTGATTAGAAATTTGTGTTAACGAGCAGTTTGACAGGAGCAGTGTACAGTGCGGTATAATTAATAAAGTGGCCGGAGAGTGTATGCTGTGGCGTTTATTATACATTTGCAAAACAGTTGACTTAAACCAGGGGTGTCGGACTCCAGTGTCCCTGCAGGTTTAAGATGTTTCCCTGCTTCATTGCACCATGATACAAGTGACTGTGTCATCAACAGAACTATCCAGACTTTGATGACAAGCGGGTGACAATGATTAATTAGAATCAGGTGTGTTAAAGCAGGGAAACATCTAAAACATGCAGGACACCGGCCCTTCTGGGATTCAGTTTGACACCTGTGACTTAAACGATCCAAATGCCTATCTCAAACTGTGGATTATCTACCAGTTATTCATGCTGAAGTTTCAGCTGATAATTGATAACATTATGGGAAAAAGGAAACTGTTAATCTTAAACATGTCTGAATGTGATTTTGTGCGGTCAATACTTTTCAAAAGTGACCAGATATGCACAAAAAATGCCTGAAGATTGTTGTGACGTGAGAAAAGAAAAGGGATAGTACTGCTTATATCAATATGTATGCACACATATTGGGTGGGTGTATGTGTGTATGTGTTCAGCGAAACACAGTATGTTCTTTATTTTTAGAATTCATATGTAATTTTCATAGACATCAGCTTCCCACACGAGGTCATAGCCTTGCTGTTACAGACTTTTGAAACAGTTTTCTTTTATTGGAGTACTCTGAGAAACCATCTGTTTATGCTTGTGGCTGATAAAGCAGTTAGCACTGTATAGACGACATTCCAAAGCTGCATTATAGGTACATTTTTCTGTTGTGGGAAATGTATGGAAGACACTGGCTTTTGTCAGGAATTTGCCGCCATTCACATACCATAAATAGAGTTGTACACATGGGTCAAGTGTAAGTAGGACAGTCCCTCCCACTCCTGTCCCTTCTTTTTTTTTTACTCCCTCTGTCTCTTACTCCCTATTGCATACAGACTGCCTGCATATGAGTCAAAAACAATGTAAACCGACCTACAAGAGCTTTCCCAGGCCATTTATTTAGCCACTGAGGTTTCAGGGCCCAATAAAAATGCTCTGTGTTGTCATCAGCTCTAAGCTGCTCAATTACACACACAGTAACTGACTGCTCAGCATGGAGGGTTGCAGGTTACCTAGGTAACATGTTCATGAGCTACAAAGTGTACCTCCTTGGTACCCCAGACCACAGTACATCAGGTAGTCAGGGTGTAGAATAAACAATGTTAAGATAATCAGCAGCTACCTCTAAAGTCGCAAATGGTTTGGTGGTTTAACTTGACTACATTGTACATGGCCACAGTAGTTCCCAAGCAGGATTAAGACCTCCACAGTCACGTGGAAACCACTTGCTCTGTGACCTTCTCCTATCTTCTAATCCAGCATTTAACAAGTACTTCTCTGTATAGATTAATTATAGACTTGGCATTGTTCCTTTAAACTCTGTGTTTATTAATTGTTATAGACAAGTATACAACATGAACAAAGCCATAATATAGGTCAATGTCCACTGAGGAAAACATGCAAGAGAGCTGCGGAAGCAGCTCCAGAATGTGCAGAAAAAACAATCGTGGAGAATATTAATGCTAGTTTAAGTCTGCTTCACCATAGCAGCAGTTTGGCAGCAGGTATCTCTCTCACTTAGATTTCAACATACTCGAGACTAAATTAAAAAAAAAAATCACATTGTGAAGTAATATCATGTACAACAACATCAAGACAACAGAAAAACACGTGGAATGTTAAAAAAAGCTGTATATTTTGTGGCTGTATGAATTACAGTTGCATTAGCTTAAATAAAGCAACTACGGCCTTTGTGACTGTTAAAGCTGGCTTTCCTTCAGCAAACAAAACACACTGAAAAATACTACTGTGGCTCAGGGATCTACAGTAACCACTTTCTTCGGTCATACCATAAATTCATCATGAGATAGAGTTAATGGTTAATCCAGGTGGCACATTTATAAGGAAGTACACTATGTACAATGAGTCTCATTTTCCAGATTTAAATATACAAACAACAGAAAAAAATGAAACAAAGTGCAGAGATTCTGTCACATGATGGAGGCAGTTATACTTATCTGCTCTCTGCAGTAAAGGGCTGTTATTTGAATTTAAATGCTAATTTTATCCATGGAAGATATTTATCTGAGGAGATATTTTTATTGAATGCGGGCAGTTTTTTTCTTCACTTAATTAAGGCTTTTTAAAGGGAGTTTCCACAGCATGTAAAGAAACACAGTGTAGGAAATGTCGGCAAATGTCAGCACAGGGTTAGCAGGGTTTTTTTTTTTTAAATATTCTTTATAAATTCACAAGACTCGGAAAACCGGATGGATATAAAGTGTAATTATGGAATATTGGAGAAGGGGTAGGATTAAACAAGTTTGACTTCTTCCTACCCCTTTTCAGACATGTTAAACAGGATTTGTGTGTTGTGTATTGTTATGCGTGTGCATGTATATAGGTATGTACATATAGATAGGTGTGTGCACATTGGGTATAGTTTTGTTTTTATACATGTATTTATTTTGTGTACATTCAGCTAAAATATATTCATTTATTTATATTTATTTACAAGGGATTCTGTATGTTCAAAATGTGTGTGTATGCATGTGTGTGTATGTATATTTATTTGTTTATACGGTAGATGCATAGATTCATACTACAGTTAGTGTTGTTGTACAATCGTTTTGACATGTCTGGAATTAGTCAATAAATGCATGAATGAATGAAATAAGCACTTAATAAGAGACGGAATGCCTTAAAACTAGAACCAAGTCTCATTTTTTTTTGATAATTATAGTCCAAGAGAGATGAATAATTTTTTTTTAAATCTCATTTAATGTAGAGAAAAGGTTTTTAGATACTCACGCCAACGCAAACAGTCCTGTGTGCTTTCTTCCAAAAAGCTAAAAATGCATGTGTGGAGTGATGATTGATTTAAAAGTTTGTTTTTGCTAGAAGGGGTCAATAACAAGAAATGTTGTTGCAAATTTAAAGGGGACCTATTATAAAAACACGTTTTCTCTCGCTTTAACATATATACAGTGGTCTCCCCTCAGCCTGCCAACTCAGAGAAGGAGGAAAGCAACCACATTCTGCAGTGTCTGTACAGCCGCCCGGATGATCCGTCCAGTGTGATGTGGCTTCTACGAGCCGTTCAGATTCTGCTCCCTTTCGTTACGTAACGACAGAGCGATTTACATAGGTTGGCCTCCGATGCGTGAAACCACGCCTACAACTAACTCCGGCGGCCGGAGTTGTTTAAAATAGGTCTTACATGCCATAACAGGTCCCCTTTAAGACTTTTTAGTCTTAAAGTCCCAAAAGTGATTTAAAAAAGTAAAGGTGATAAAGCACAGAGAACGGCTGCCCTAGATAATCCTTTTTCATGCGCTGTTAACAGTATTTCCAAATTAGTATGAACTTAGTGTATTCGACGTTTGACTCTTCGCCACCACAGGTAGATCAGCAACACTGCATTCTGCACATCACTTTGTATCTTTTGACTTTGAGACCTCTTGAAGGGGATGTATATTGCCTAATCCGTTGTACAAACATGCACACAGCTTTTTGATGTTTCCTTGAATTAACAATGCATCCCATCATTTATTAACACATCTAAAATTACAAATGTCTTTTAAAAAGCAAGTTCATGTCAATCGCAATGGCAGGTGAAGGTGCAGAGCGCAAGCATAGTCTAATATGGGAGAATGCTAAATCATATTCATTATAAACTACTGTTAATTTATGTATAGTTATTTATGACAAAAGTACAAAACTGTCACTCAGTGTGAGTGAGAGATAAGAGTCAAGGCAAGAGTTGTCTTAGAAATATTAATGCATCAGAGAAGTAGTTTGGGTTACATGATTTTTACATGAATGGGGGGGAAAAAAAAGAATGCTTGGACCCTGCTAGCATAGTTAGAGCGATGGCGACAGGCATACCAGGCAAATGCTTGGGGTCCTGAGCCAGAAAGGGCCCCCTGGGGGCTGATCAACTTTGAATTGCAACAGAGCAGTGGTTGGACGGTGGAGAACTCCCTAACGGGGCCCGCCTCTACCTCTCACTCTCGCTGCGTCTCACGTAAACAAACCGGATGAGAGCAGGTGTATCAAAATGAAGAAAACCTATCCATCTGGCAGTGGAAAACAAAAGGGGAAAAAAAATACGAGTTGAAAAAACAGCATCAAGAAAATGATAAGTAGTGCAGTAATACATGAGCTAATTTAGCTCAGAGCAGCTCACTCTGTCCTGCTAATGTTGAGTGTCACAGTAAAGACACCTGCAATCAACTTGCTTACTCAGCTAGCAGGCTGAAAATGAAATAGCTGTCTTGTACAAAACTCGTTCTTCAGCTATCAAATTAAAGCTGTGTCCAGTTAAACTTAACTCTTAAGCTAAGAATGCCAAGTTATAGACTTTATTGACAAGAAATTTAGAAAAATATGCTACTAAGTTTAATGGATGGAAACATTTGTGTCTTGTGTGTGTCTGCATAGCTCCAGTTCACAGTGCTCATGGAAAATGTTTTTGACTTTAAAAAGTAATTCATTTTTCTTAGTATCCCTGTAATATTTGTAGGCACTGGCTGCATGTGGGACAAACAAGTCTCTGAGCATAGTTGAATAAAGATTTGTTTATTTTGTGGCGTAAAAGTTAAAATCTGCTGTCAGGATAGATGTAAATGGTTTTGTTTTTGTTACAAACAAACCAAGTGTCATAACTCGCAGTCAGCTGCACTAACCAACATAAACACTGTGAGGGAAGGTGTCACGGTCAGTAGACACCGTCTCACAGTTGGGAGTCTCTCACCAAACACCAAACTGTGATAATGGGACATGAATCAGCAGTCAGATAAGTTTAGATTTGTGGCTTTTCCCCCCCTGACATCAATGATGTGTGTGTGTGCACAGTTCTGATGACACAACATAGATGATGGTTGAAGAGATAATTACCACTTCCTGTTCTTTCAGATTCACCACACAGGATACACAGTGGTTAAAAGTGTGGATAATCAACAAACGTCACTCTGCCGAATTAAGATCTCTGAGTGCGTTTTTGTGTACCCACCCAGTCCAGTCATCACTTCTCCTCAATGACGCATAAGTTTGAATAATTGTAGATACCTTTCCTAGTTTATAACGTCTGTAATGCTGTTACACTTTTCCTTAAAGAAAGTGTTAAATGAAAGCTGAACCTTGTGAGGTTTCCTAATAGTGACAGGAAACTGTAGAATATTTCCTGTTCAAATAAAGAAATTAGTGAAGTATAGGGTGCAACAGCTGGTGCAAATCTGAGATCAGTGCATTTAAAACACATGAAGACTCAGTCAGTTGTTAAGTATGTTTTGAGGGTGTGCAGATGACATGATTCAGTAGGACCACAAACTAGGTGTTTGTCCTGAATTAAGGGCCATTAGAGAGCAAATAACAGAAGAAACATTAGAAAGAAATGTTCAGGCTGTTTCTGTTTCCTAACAGTTCCAAATTTGACATACTGCATCTTTATGTTTTACTTTGGGACTGCATCTGCAAACATAAACTGAAAAGCTTCTCCTAACTTGTAGACTATATTTCTCAGAGGCTATTTGTACTCTGCTGTTCACAAGGATAAACAAGTCAAAGCTGTCCTGCGACTATATAATGGAAACAACTTCCAAACAAATGCCAAGTATTTTTGTTACAGTGGCAGGGTGGGATTCACATGGATGCGTATCTAGTAACAAATGCAGACATGGATATCTCTCTCTCATATGGTTATTTTATGTAGGTGAGATTATTGTCCCACGAGTTTGGCTCTAAATCCTATTTATATCACATTATCTACAGATATGCAGGCACCTTGCTTTTTCATTCTCTCGTCTAACCCGTCCATCAGGGTGTACGTAAAGCAGAAGCAGAGCGAGACAATGGAGCGGTCACGTTGCTGTGAAACATGAATAGCTCGCTACATACAGGTGTTGGTGTGTTTTCCTGTGACGGGAATTAAAAATAGCCTGAATGCCCTCGAGTCAAACTCATGCTTTTGGGAATAGGTGTCAATTGACTTTGATTTCTTAAAAAATGTTTCGTTCTTCAAATCTTTAACCCATTAAGACCACAGGCTTAAAAAAAAAAAAAAGAAAAAAGAAAAAAATATATGTATATATATATTCTTAAACCTGAAAGTATTCTGGAAGACTCAGATATATAATATATATATATATATATATATATATATATATATATATATATATATATATATATATATATATATATATATATATATTATTATTATTTTTATTTTTATTAAGTTAAACAAAAAAACAAAGCCTTCTTAAACCTGAAAGTATTCTGGAAGACTCAGACCTCTCCAGTGAAAAGTGGGACTCTAGACATGAAATCAAAAGAAGACAAATAAAAAAGGAAATACAAAATCTTGAAAGGCTAATCATACTTTTATTATAAATTATAGACTTTTTCTCTGGTTGTCAGTATACATTTTTGATTATGATAGCTCGAGTGTCTTAAAAATGTTGAGGACATGTATATGCATATTACTCCAGGCTTAAAAGGTGAACACTATTGTGTCTAATTAGGACATAGATTATGGGTTAGGCCTTAATGGATTAATGCATGTCTTTGCTAAAGTATGCTAAAGGCTACGTCATCTTTGGATTAGTGAAGAGTTGTATCATGCTGTTAGACTGCAAGCAGTGTCCGCTCTCTTCACTTGGAGTCTTGTGAGTTTCTTTCCACTAAAGCTTTGTATCATGTTTCCACTCTTATATTAGCTTAAGTAATTGTCATAATCATATAGCATTAATAAAACAGCTTACTACTAAAAAGCAAAAACTTTTTTGTAGATTCCCATCAATGCGTTTGCATTCAAGTAAAGGTTGTCATGTTTCAAGTATAAGATAAATTTATTAGGAACTGGAAGAAACACAGTCAATTTCAGAAATCCCTGTCCTGCTGCCATCCTTTTGTTGTACTAACTTTTGTTGCCGAATGACATAATTCATTTGTTGTTTTTAGTGTCTCTCAAAGGCTTTCTTGTCCTTTTATCATTTCCTATCATGACTTGCATCTTGATTAAAATGTGTTAAATGTATTAAAAGATATCAAAAACAAAAATGAGCTAGATTATTACTGGAAATTCCATAACTGTGTGTGAACTCTTGTATAATGTTTATGTAATTCCCCTTTTTGAGTTCTTACCTGATTTTGTGTCTGAAATCCCTGAAACAGACTCAAATGTCACCATGAATATTAATCACATTTGGATGCAAATAAAGAACTGTTTAATAGTGTTCCAATGAAAGACAGGAAATAGTTGTAATGCTCATAAGGCTGGCTGTAATATTTCATTGTGGTAAACGGGGTCAAATGATTAAGATGCTGTCCATGTTTATTATCGTCACATGACACACACATGTGGACTATGCTAACCAGGTCTCATTCTTTCCTCAGTCAGTAAAGCACTTTTCATGCCTCATTTAACGACTTGGAGGGTAAAGTGTGACTGACGGATTTAAGGCTGTTAAGTTGGAGAACTGAGCAACTTCTCTTTAGTGACATTTCAGCTTTTATTCTTTACTTCTTCCTGGAACCACCCAGTGTTTTTTTTTTTTTTTATGAAGCATGTAGCTAAACGGAAATAAAAAAAGGGTTAACCATTGTATTTAACTAAGGAAATATTGCTCCCTAGTTTGTCAAAGATTTGAACTACATTAGGTCACAATCAGTATATAATAGGTGACTTGCAGAGACACTAGGCCCAGTGTAGTGGTTGTTTAGTGTCCCACTGTTGCATGGTTGGGTTAATGTTTGACTCCAGCTGGCACAGACATCTCCCTCATGAGTCCTGTCTATGATCATTAAAGACTTTCCCCTAGTTTGGCAAAGTGTTTCACAGCCAACTATTCAGATTCAGATTCAGAAAAACTTTATTTACTATGGTTGTTCAGACCCTAAAAATTCACATCAAGATAATATTCCTTAAGTCCTTTTGCAGTGGCTGTTAATCTCATGTTCCTCAGAGTTATACATGTAAAGATCAAGCAAAGATTGATCTGTTTTTCTAACAAGCTAAATCCAAAGACATTTTAATTTTGGATTTGTTTCATATGTTGCATATTTATTACATATTCAATATTGAATTAATTACACAGTTAAACACCATTTAGCATTTTAAGTGATATGACCTTTGGCCTTTTCTTTACTTGACATTTCCAGCCAACATCTGTCACATCTTTCCCATTTTTTTTAATCTTGTGTAGTATCTGAGATATTCTTTCTTCCTGCATCTCCTCAGACTGTTCCTCTGAGCTGTCTTTGCTGGCACTCAATGAATACTGTTTCCATTTATTTTTTTGTTTGAATGGACCAGAAAGCATACATTCCTGTCTGTCAGGAGATTATTATGTATACATTACAAAATTTGTAGTGATGATATACATTTTTTGCTTCCACTATTTGTGGATTTCAATTAGTTGTTGTGTCTTGAAGCAGATTAACAGTTTTCCGATGGAACAACTCCATAGCTGTGGAAAATGTTGATAAATGTACTCTTCAGGGAGAAAAACTCTAAAAGAAAAAGATACATGGACTGGGAAAACAAACTCTCAGGCTGTGACATAAGGGAAAGGAAGAAGAAATTCTTTATTTAGCCCAGCAGAACAGTTTGAATTGCTGCAGGCAAAAGCACGCCCTCATTTCACAATGGCTAATGAAACCCGCTGGAGCCCACTGGGTTCTACCGGTGCACCTGTAAACAAGTCTGATGAGGTTTAAACGTGCTGCCGACCACTAGAGAGGACCAGCCCATTGACTCACAGCAGGCTGTAATCCATGTGACTCATTTCCTGGTTCAGTTTAGTCCATTGAAATGATCTGGTGATTCAGATTGGTGTGTGTGTGCGTCAGCATGCAGTTGTTTCTATCTACCAGGTTAAGAAAACGAGCTTAATAGATTTTGCAACACAAATCAAACAGTGATAGTGAAACGTGTGTATGTGTGTGTGCACATGGGGTGTAGATAAAACAGTGTAAACAACTCATTTGGAACTGAAGCAATTCAGTTACAGACATGGCTACATATGTGAATTAATAGGTTCAGTGATGATGAAGCAGCTGTGTAACTACTAAGAAGGCTGGAATATACTTGCTGTTTCACTCTGAGTTCACACAACCAGCTGCGTTGTAAATGGACCTCACTCGCGCACCACATGAGGAGAATGCGTCATACCGGTGGTAACTGATTGGGGGCAGTATGCAGAGCCAGAGTTGAAAAAAGATTCAAATATTTAGTAGTAGTATAATAAAACAGCTGATGGAACAACGGATAATTAAACAGCATTCGGTATTTCTGTGAAGAGTAGATCACTGCATTGCTTTGCTCGTGATCTCTGCAAAGGAAACAGTGTCATCGGAGATGGTTTCTCAGCCTTTAAACCAAAGCCATCGGGAAGATGGAGAGCTCGTTCCCCTCGTCTTGCCCATGCAGGCAATTGATGATGGGAGACACCGGCAATATTTCCGCATGTCCCCGGCTTAGTTTGATGACGTGTCACATTGGATTGCCCTGCTAATTAAATACAAAACCACACACGGCGAGTCCGTAACCGCAGCAGAGCAGCTGGCTGTCATCCTGTGCTACACGGCGACAGGGATGAGCTAATGAACTGTAGCAGCCAGTTACAAGCTTGGAGCATGCATGTTGTCAGGAGATGCACTTACCGAAATATCTGGAGCAAAGTTGGTGACGGTCGAGCGATGACTGACGAGCCTCTGTATCCAGCTCAGACGTTTGATTATCGGTGGACTAAATACCCCATCAGCACCATCAACGCCGTGTTTGCCCTGTATCAACGAGCACGGACATAACGAGCACGACTCCACATCTGCACCCAGAACTGTGGGGATTTGCCGCCAGCTGTTCTGACACTGCAGTGGCAATGTCACATCATACAGGTGAGGATCACAGCGCACCTGCTCAGCCAGCCTCTCTTCAAAACATTCTTGTTGACCTCCCCGGCCAGTCACTCGTGGTCAACTGGTGCCCTGACCCGCGCTAGCGCCACCAGCAGCCATTGCTGGAACTGCAGGTCTCGTACGCGTTCCATGTTTGGTTTTTTTGCGTGTCAGCCATGATGCGGTCGCATATGCGTTGTGAACAGCAAGTATATTCTAGCCTTTAAACAGGCATTTGACTGCTCCCAGGAGATCTTTTAAGAGTTCAAATACGTTTTACTGAAACAGCAATTTAAGGGCTGCAACAAATGTAAAAAAAAAAGCAAGCTGTACCTAACCCAGTGAGAGGCAGATAGATTATATGAGCCACCTGTCCACCACAGACATCCGAAAACCAATGTAAAAATTTAATTTAGCAAGATTGTAAAACCCGTTCTTGAGCCTTAAATTAAAATTCTTAAGTTTGCAGCTTTTTATGAAAATGCCAAATGTGGCTATAATGCAGGACGTTGTAGAACAGTATTCATTGAATATAAAGTACTACCAAGTACTTATGCAGTTAAGGCATTTATCAGAGACCCAAACACACATTTAGCCTAATGAGATAAGATGGCTCTCTTAGTGCTCTCTTGGGAATCATTGCAGAAGAAAACCCACAGTAAAGGGTTTATAAGTTCAAGCGGCTCTGTTCACCCTGCCTGCAGTGAAGCGAGGGGTTAAAGTTGTCAGGATGCCAGGGCTCCTCTCTCTATTGCCCTTAGATGGCAATTTAAGGCTTTTCACAACAACCTTATTACAAGACATTGAAGTCTCTTCAAATCCAGAGACTATGTGCAAATAAAAACCTAAATGTTTGTGAGTGTGTGTGTCTGTAATGCACTAAGACATACATGTGTGCTTACCTCTCATGTTGTGGTATTTACTCTGACTTTAAAAATTTGCAGGTCAGATTGCAAATGGTCAAAAACAATGATTACAGCTTACGCTTTTGCGTCACATCACAACCCTATAATAACTCACGTTGCAATGTCAAAATCAAGTTTTATGATGATATGCGATTAATCGTTCAGCCTTGGTAGTTGTAGGACAACTTCCACTTACTTGCTTGATACTTGCATTACTGAATTCCTTTTGTTCATTAGTTAAAAAAACCAAACAAACCTGCTGAGACTTGCTGGCATACACTTTTTGAGCACTGTGGTCAAGTCTGTAATTGATATTGAATCCCAGTGAAATTACTCTGTAGAAGTTGTGGGTAATAATACCAATAGCTGGATGGAAGAGTAAGAATGGATTTTTAATCATTTCTTTTCCAAGTTATCCTTTTTAGAAACTGTGGTCTGCAGTCTGGATGTTACAATGTCATGCCATCTCTTCATTTAGACTTTATTTCTGTCAATACATTATTATTTTTGAGTGTAGTTGGCGTAAATGCAATAGGAAAATATCTGTTGAAAAATAAAGATACTTTCTGATAGGACATGTTCTCAAACCAAAGATTTGTGAATAACAGACTTTGAAATGTTATTTATCATGTGAAGATGTCTGATCTGGTGTTTAAGGCGCTTCCTAACCTCCTCCTGTTTTCCTTATATTACCAGTCTTCTCCTCCCTCACACTCCCTCTTAAGCATCCAGCACACACAAACACACAAATCTCATCTTGCCTCCTCCATCACATTCTTGGAATAGAGACTTTTGTTTTTTGGGTAGGTGGGGGTGTTTTGCTTTTGATGTGGATGAAGCGGACATAGTAAAGAAACCCAGTGCAGACAGAGCCTGGGGGTCTGCATAGTGATGCCAGCATTTCAGACAAGTTGACATTTTCCACCCAGTGTCTGCCATGTGTGCACCTCTCTGTCTGTGTGTGTTTGTTTTGCTATGTGTACGTGTGTGTGTCTTGCTATGTGTGCATGGCATGCACTCTGCTATTGAATACCACAATGTGTAATTAGTTTATTGTCTTAGCAGCATTTTCTTTGTTAATTAACCTTGCCTTCCCCAGTGGAATGCTTACAGTTCTGTCTGGCTCTCTGGCTGACTTTGGTAGGGCCGTGTAATCGTCTGTTCGGTTATCACGGTGCAGAGAAGTCCTTTCATGGTGGAATCTGCACTCAAGGCATCTTCAGCATTCCTTGTCTTGGGGGGTAGGCAAAATTACTAATTTATTCTCTCACCGTAGGATTAAAGCACATTAAAGGAGAGAAGAAGCTTTGTGAGAGGGAGATGTTGGAGTAGACCTGTGACCTATTTTTGAAGTTTGAATCAGGGAAAGAACCAAATTTCATTGTTTGCTTTCTCAGTCGCAAGTGTCCAATTAGTATGGACATTATTTTTCACAGCACAAATATCACAGCACAAATAACATACAAATATAGGCAAGGCAATGGAAGTTTATCTAGATCACGGTGCTTTACATGATCAAAACATGAAAAATAAAGAGAAAAAAGAGAGGAAAAAATGTAGTTACAGTGCAGTGGCAGAATAAAGAAAAGTTAGACTTAAGCTAGTGTTAAAATTCATTACTGAAATTAACATAGTTTAAATCTAAATTTAGAAGGGTTTAAATAATTAATCGAAGACGACTGAGTTTTTAACCTAAAAAAGAACTGATGGTTTGAGCATTTCTGCAGTTTTCTGAGAGTTTGTTCCAGATCTGTGGAGCATAAAATCTGCTTCTCCGTGTTTGGTTCTGATTCTGGGGACACAGAGTGGACCTGAACCAGAAGACCTGAAAGGTCTGGATGGTTGATATGGCAACAGCAAGTCTCCCATGTATTTTGGTCCTAAACCATTCAGTGATTTATACTGAATGGAAGTGTTTTAAAGTCTATTCTCTGAGATACAGGGAGGCAATGTAAGGACATCAGAACTGAAGTGATGTGGTCCACTTTCTTAGTTCAAGTGGGAACTTGGGCAGCAGAATTCTGGATTAGCTGTAGCTGTCTGATTTACTTTTTAGACCCGTGAAGACACTGTTGCAGTAATCCATTTCACTGAAAATAAATATATAGACACGTTTTTCAAGATCCTGCTGAAACGCTAGTCCTTTTCCTGGAGGTGATAGGAGGTATATGTATGTATGTGTATGTATATATATATATATATATATGTGTGTGTGTGTGTGTGTGTGTGTGTGTGTGTGTGTGTGTGTGTGTGTGTGTGTGTGTGTGTGTGTGTGTGTGTGTACTGTGTATGTATATATGTATGTATGTATGTATGTATGTATGTATGTATGTATGTATGTATATATATATATATATATATATATATATATATATATATATATATATATATATATATATATATATATGTGTGTGTCAAGAATATCAGCTGACATTTGATTGATTAAATTGATTACCATCTGCTCCGCTTGGAGTCTGGAAACCGGTCACATCTAGAATATATAGTATGTTTTTTTTTTTGTTTTATAAAAAAAAAAAATATTCCACCCTCTGGTCTCAGTGGCTGCTGAGCCAGTTAAAAATAAACGATCATTTTTTTTTATCCTTGAAGAAGAGGACAAAATAGAGTTTGAATGAATAAATCAATAATTGGATGCCATGCTCTAGTCTGTGCTTGTGTGAGTGCAGTGCAAGTGCTGCAGCAGAAGGGGTTCCTGTGCAGGCAACATCCAGGCAGCCATGCTCTAGCCATCATCATTTTCTTCCCCTCAAACTCAGAGACCAGGAACCCAGAGATGTTGTCATTCCCCAAGTGAGCCAGTTTTCTCAGCTTGCAGCAAGCTACAGAATGAGCTCATACGCTATTACTTATTCATAGACGCTGTCACACATGCTGACGCAACCACAGACAGACATGCTGCTAAAAGGAGCTGGATAAGTATACAGACCAGGCTGGCAGGAGAAGAGCTGGGAGGCATCAAGTCAGGCAGGATGCAAAAATAAACCCTAACTAAGCCTTAAAGCATATTATTTAACATCCTGCAGGTCAGCTCTTTGCAGAATTTTTAGGGTGAAATTTCGGAACAAAAATATCTGAATGAAAATCACAGGTTTGATGTCTCCATCTCCCTGAGGAAAACTCCCAAGCAGTACAGTTTGGTAATGTATGAAAAGCAATTACTGTATGTGTTTCCACCATCCAAAATGGGCATACAGCACCGCATTGGTTTTTTGGGACCCTTCTTGTGGGAGTACCAAAACCAATGGTGTAGTTCACCGAAGGTGGAGCTACAATACTTCTTTGATTGTTTAGAACTTTGATCACTGGAGACAATGACTACGTTTACATGCACTCAATAACCCTTTTAAAACCTGAATATTGGCAATAACCTGAATTTGCACGGCCATGTAAACACTTTGAATAACCCGAATTTGCTCATATTCCGGTTTTTAAAAACCCGAATATTACCCCTGGGTTACTCCTTTTAAAACCCGAATATTCAGTCATATAAACGCCAAATGGAATATCCCGACCAAACGGAACAGGAATTTGTCTACACACTAACACACACGCGCCGCGGAACACACACACAAGCACGCAAGTGTGCAGATTTAAAAATAGAGCGGGAGCAAAACTTTGTTTTGATTTACTTTATTTCAGTTTTTACATTAATCAACCCCATCGAAGTCTCATCCTCTGTTTCTGCATTAAAGAGCTCCGCTAAATCAGCTGTGCCAGTCCGGATTCCTCGCTGTCAGAGTCTCTTTCCGTGCCGCGCGGCGCCTCGAAATGCCGGCTTTTGCGTAAGCTCGCAAAATAGTCCCAGCAGACACCTTAGCCCACGGATCAACAATCTATCTGCATACTGTGGCATAACTTGCCCAGCGCTGCCTTCCACTCCTGGAGAAACTGTGTTCCCCCTCTGTCATCCATTATTATGAATTATTACGAATGATTAATTACCATGTATACAGGGATAACCCTGTTTGCTCACGCATGTAAACGGAATATTCCGAATGTTTCAGTAACCGGAATATTAGCAATAACCCGAATTTTGACTGCATGTAAACGTAGTCAATGTGTTGCACAGGTCTGATGTAGCAGTAACAGTCATCCGAGCAACATACTTGGTAAAACTCTAGCTGTACCACTCAGTGAAGATGTGGATGGAGAGGCCGAATGAGACTCCATGATTCATTGTGCCATTGTTTGAACACGCCGGGGCACTTTTGTTTTTCTCAGTGGTTTGCAATTAGTCAGCATATTCTGCAGTAGATGGCTGCTTTTGGCAGTAGACGCTCCCTTGTTTTCTGTTTTTCAGTGAGTTGGATCATATCCTGCAGTTCACAGCAGAAATATGACCCAGAATTACAAACTTGACTGGACCACTTAATGGAACCACAGTGGGTAGTGGTTTAATAAACACAGGGAAATAAACTGGTTATCAAACGCCATTGTATAGCCCCCCCCTCCCCCCGTTTTATAAACACATTCTAACTTTGATTATACTACGCACTTATACAAAATATAGCATTAGTGCCACAGAAGTTAACGCTGTTGTAGCTGGACCAAAATGGCACAAAACTACGATACAAGCTGTTGGCCTCAGGATAATCATCTACATGGTTGTTCCTCTGTTTTATTGTTTCAAAAAGGGTTTTTTCCCACTTCTTTGAACATTTCTCTTGACAAACACCATAGCAGAGAAGAGCCTAAAGATACAGTTGTTTGCTTGTCAGGATTGTTTGACAAGCATTATTTGAGATTCTCTTTACGGAGTTTGCATTTCCCCCCCCAAAAAAGTAGCTGAGGGAAAAAAGAAACAGTCTCTGGATAAATACCATCAGCTGTCTCAAATTTTCTCATGTTTGCTTGGGGGGACTTTTCCCCCTCCTGTTCAAATCTTGATCTGTGTTGGCTTTGATAAGGAAAGGCATCTCAAGCATACAGAGTGGTGCCTTCAGTGTCTCACTGGAGGGACATTATTTTGGCCTTCACAGGTGCAGGTCTTTCTCCTTCTGTCAGATTGCCGTGTTGACTTGGTACTGTTTGTAAAACAATCAGGATCTAAGTTTACTGTTAGGTGGAGGGTGTACAGTTTTTGGATTAAATTTGTGCTTTTTTTTTTTACTTGCACTTGTATTTTTTTAATATATTAATTCATTTGCTAATTCTTTTTGTCCCACAAAGCTGATATTTTAGGTAATTAAAGTAAAATGCATTTTTCGGACAAATATAATTAGCAAATTAAACATTACAATTCCTTTGTAGTTTAAGAATAACCCATATTGATATCAGAAGGTCTGAATGTTAATGTTCCATAACACTTGGATAAATCAAGGTTACACAGCACATGAGCAGCAGCTGTCTCTCCTTTTTGTTTTTCTTATTTGCCTTTGTAAGGCTTTGCAGCAACGTACTTGATTTAAAAGCAACTGTCACAGCATGTGGTGGAGTTTGTGCTGGATGATTTCCAGGTGTGAATAAGTTGGATGGAACATGAGTTTTGACTGTTAAAGAGCAGATCAAGCTATGTGAAAGAATACCACTAAAATGCACATATGAACAGAGGATCAGGAGCTCTGGTATTTCTCATAATGTTGGTCTAGTTTGGTCCACTTGTCCTCATGGGGAGGATCACTTCAAATAAAAAAAATCTTGTTTGACATGATCATTTTGTATTAGGTAATGAAGCTTTTTTAATGGGACTGGTCTCTATCAGAATGGCTGGGCTTCCATTGGATTTGACCAGTATAAAAAGGTTGTAAATTATATTCACTGGCCGTCATAGGCTCCAGATCTCAGTCCAATTCAGCACCTGTGGGAAACTGTAGGAAAACAAGGCTCACCTCATCATCCAAATATTGAGTGAATAATTATTCTGAAGAAGCCTATCCTCATACGAAGGCAGTCTTTGTTTTTCCTTTTCTTTGTTATCCATCTGTTCTGTCCCTTCAGAAAGTTCACACAAAACACAGTTTTTATTTTTTGAAATCACTACATTTGAAATCACAGCCACTATCACTGCATATTGAAGAATATAGGTGCCTTATAATTAGGGGCTGCAACTAACGACTATTTTGATCGACGATAAGTCAGCGACTATTGAAACTATTGGTCGACCGTAATCGGCTTATGGATCTCATAAGTGTTAAATGGCTCTTCCTTCTTTAACTCTCAGCTTTTAATTGCAGGAGGTTGTTTAAATGATGTGATTATTGAAAATAAAAGACAAGAAAGATGGACAATCAATTCAAAAATACATCTTTAAATGAACTTTGCTGCCAGTCGCCGTGGTGTTGCATCAGCCACTGCCATGTTGTTTACCTGTACTCTATTCTCTGTGTGCAGCTCAGCAGAGAGAGAGAGAGATGCCTCACTCTCTGAAAAACACATGTGGTGACAATATTGTGCATGATGCCATTTTTGGCCGATATAGAAAGGAAGGAAATGATGATGATGATGATGATAATAATATAATAATACATTTTAGAGATTCGTCACTCTGCTGAAATATATGTAGTCGACATTTAAATTTGTTTCGGCCACTTCTAGTATCGATTTTTGTTGGTTTTGCCAGTACTCCTACTGGTAATAAGATTGGTTGAAAAAAAAACAAAACATAAAAACTGCTTTTTGTTTAATTTTCAACTTTTGTAAACAACGGTTTAAACATTCACTTATAAAAATGAAACATTTGATAAGTAAGTGTGTGTGTGTGTGTGTGTGTGTGTGGGTGTGGGTGGATATATGAATAGATGAATAGATAGAAATAGAATACTGTTTAAATCCATTACCAAGTCTTCGTAAATAAAATATTCTCAAATTTAAACCAAATATAAAACCTGTGTTTAAAACCTGTGTTCTCAACAACTGAGAATGGTCGCAGATCTGCTGCCATAATGCACCAGTGACATTAGTTATAGCTTCATCCCGATCTGAATTACTGGCAAAATTCTGTTTAAATGTCACAGGTAGCTGCGTTGACACAGTGCTGTTTTTTTTCCTTCCAGCATGAATATTCATATTTACGTGGTGCCTTTTCAAATGCGTTATACGGTTTGACGTGATTGCTGTTGAACAATGTCGGCACACTGCTCTCGTCTTACCTACTTGTCTTTGTCCGTTGTCGTTTTTCACCGGGAAACCGAAGTGTTCCCAAACAGAAGGTAAAGGAGATAAGGGAGGGTCTTCAAGCTCCAGCCTCTTGTTTGCATCAGCAATGAAGTCTGCTACCAGGAAAAAAAACCTCACGTGGGAGTCCAGTGCTGACTACAAACTTCCAGTGTGGCACTTAAGATGGACATGTGTGGGAACTCAGATTTGAACTATGCTCTGCGTGCAAAACAAGCCTGTTAAATAGCTGCTGTACATTGTATTCGGATCGGTCTGTGATCTGTACGTACAGCCCTGTACCGAAACAGTTCCGTACGAATCCATGTAACATTACACCCCTAGTTCTGAGGGTAATTTTGTCTATTTCTAATGATGGAAAAGCTTTAATCAAAAGTAAGAGAATTGCTATTTAGTTGTTTATTTATAATTGTTGGTGCATAAATTTGCATAGCATGCAAATATAAGAGTCACAAACAAAATAAAGATAACAAAATGCTTCGAAATGTGTTTTATTTTGAGTGCCTAAGCAATGTTTTTCTCATCTTCTCTCCCTTGTCCTCCCTGTCTTTCATTTTCCCTCCCTTTTTCAGGACCAGTTTGATAATCTGGACAAACACACCCAGTGGGGGATCGACTTTCTTGAGCGCTATGCAAAATTCGTCAAGGAACGGCTGGACATAGAGCAAAACTATGCCAAACAGCTACGGTACACACACACACACACACACACACACACACACACACACACACACACACACACACACACACACACACACACACACACACACACACACACACACACACACACACACACACACACACACACACACACACACACACACACACACACAAATCCACGCAAACAGACAAACTTTGCAGCTGTTGAGGACTAACAGCTACTTGCTTCGAAAGTCAAAAAATATTCTATAATGACGTCAGTGTTTAGTTTTTTAAATGTAATTCAAAGAGATTCTCATGGACGGGAACTCCACTCTTACATTTTTACATTCCTACACAATACATACAGTATTACTGTGCACAAAGTGCATCAGTGAAACAATACAAGATTAGAGACCTAAAATTCATCTCACTTTTCAAGAATTATTATTTGCAGGCTTTTAGTGGAGATCTTGTGCTGGTATCAAACTACACTATATTTTGCCATTTGAACCATAAGCACTAACAGAAAGTTGAATTGTTGCCTTAATCCGACCGATATCGGATTTTTAAAAGCCATGTATACACCATAGCCGGGCCGAACTGAAGCTCTTGAGATCGAGCTTTTAGTGCCAAATAGGGCTGGGCGATATATCGAGATTTTAATATATATCGATATATTTTCAAACGCGATATGGTACGAGACAATATCGTTTATATCGATTTAAAAAAAAAAAAAAAAAAAAAAAAAAAAAAATTGAATTTTTTTTTTAATGATTTTGATATAGCTTATTTGGTGACAAATTGACTTGAATGTTTTATTTGAGGTTTGCACAAATGTTTTGTTATTTGCACCACTGTCAACCTCAGTGGAAAAGTCTGCCTGTTACTGTCTACATTGTATTAACTGCACAGTGTATTTTAATTTAATTGTTATGCAGGAAAGGGATATTTGTTTTATTTTATTCAAGAAGCATTTTTATTCTATATATGCAGGCAGTTTATTTTTATTTCATTTGTTTTATACATTTTGATATTGTGCAGACCTCTGTTAATAAAGGTACCTGTGTGACATTTGGCACGAGGCTTTGTATTAAAACTGACTGTTTTTTTTAAGGGTTTGCCTCAGAAAAAAAATGAAGCTAACAGAGATGCTATGCTATAATGCTTTGGGGGAAACCCCAATTATGGCACAGAAAAAATATCGAGATATATATCGAGTATCGCCATTCAGCTAGAAAATATCGAGATATGACTTTTGGTCCATATCGCCCAGCCCTAGTGCCAAATAATAATTAGTTATTCCAGCATACGCAACCCGGGCTTTACCGAGCTAGTGACTGCCCCGGGACGCCCCCTTCCAGGAAGTGATGGGCCGGGGAGCAGGAATGATAACAGTCACGGCATCACAACAACACGGTAACAGAAGAAGAAGAGGGAGAATTTGTGTGCATCTTACCTGCAACATGATCAGGCTTAGTATGTACGAAATTTACAGAGCTGCACAGATAGTCATATTTTTAAAAACACTTTTATGAATGAATGTGAATCAATTTGGTAGACAAGTTTAGTGTAGTGGAAGTTTGATTACGTTGTGTTCGGTTGTATGCAAAAGGTTTTGGTATGACGAGAGGAAAACACAGCACTTACAGAAGATAAAGTTGATGTGAAATCTCTTAAATATGAAAGTGCAGTTGCTTTTCATTGCATGAAGCCTAACGCTCATGTGTGTTTTAGACATCACACCCACGATGACATGTCCAGTCTGTCTGACTGAATGTCTGATCTCAGTGCAGTTTCAGGACGTTTTGACACTTTGTGTGTTTGTTTGAGTGGACAACTCTGAAAATGTTGAAATGAAACTGAGTTTACTGATAAGGTTATTTAAATTCCAGTGGTTGCACAGTCACTGCTGCAGAGCCAAACTCTGGAGAATGAGTAGTGATACAACCATCTGTGTTCTCAACAACGGAGAATGGTCGCAGATCCGCCGCAGTCTGAAACATGCACACATGTTCAATGTGTGCATGTTTCAGACTGCCACAGTCCTTATTTTACTAATAACAAGAATACTTGTATTCATGCGCACATGTATTCACACTGTAACCCAGACTCACACACACACTCGTTCACTCTCTTGGTAATTCATTCATCTTTTTCACTGTATTACAGTTATATGGAGCCAGAGGGAAATGGCAGTCACTAGCTTTGATGTTTGGATCTTTGATTCATCTCTTTATGTAGATTTGTGTGTGTGTGTGTGTGTGTGTGTGTGTGTGTGTGTGTGTGTGTGTGTGTGTGTGTGTGTGTGTGTGTGTGTGTGTGTGTGTGTGTGTGTGTGTGTGTGTGCGTGTGCGTGTGCGTGATTGCCTCTTGCGTCTTAACATGTCTTGAAATGCCATGCAGTATATTTAGCTTTTAAGTTTGATTCTCTTTCTTGTCTATCAGGAGCTTGGTGAAGAAATATTGTCCAAAGCGCTCTAAAGATGAGGAGCCGAGGTGAGTAACTTCAGATGACTTGTTTTTTTTTTTCTTTTTTAAACTTCCTAGACACTGTGAGTGTTTGAGAATGGAAAGATCTACTGGACTTTATAAATATTATTTGTGACTGTTCCTCAAATTCTGTCTGTCTGCGGAGTTACCGAGCAGTGTTTCAGGGAAGTCGTGGAACCATTTATTTATAAAAAGCACTTTAATTATGCACATTTCATTCTTAAAGATACCTTTGAATGTTTTCCTTGGCAAATACAACAAAGATGTCAGATTTCAAAACCATACAAAAAGCCTCATGTTTTGGAAACCTCGCTGAAGGCGGATGTGCACTTTTTGTTCTTGCACCAAGTTCCTGAATGTTTTCTCTGGTGTTGCCACAAAAATAAAATCTAAGCATCATTTATGTTATGGTTGCTGAAAAACTGCTATTGTGCTTTTTTTTAACATTAATTGTCATGACATAAGTTTTCATTGCTAAGCGGAGAGAAACATAAAAATAAGTAAGATGTAAGATGAGGTGTATGTTTTTGTTTAGTTGTTTTTTTCCTGCACCATAGTACAATTTAGACAAACGGGATTCTTTGTTCTTCAGGTCTTCAAGGTCTGACTGAACACAAAAACTACTTTTTGAGAAAGTAAAGACATTTTATCAAACATTGCTCCTCCATTTAGTCTACAAAGTAACAAAAAATGGTAATATGATGAACGGGATTAGTAAACTTAATGTTTGTGGCCTACAAGAGTTTTGCTTGGGTATTTGAATTTTCCTCAGTATTTTATCATTTATTTCCAAAATTAATATAGTAGTAGATGTTTAAGTGTCTTTTGTGAAATGATTAGCCCCTGTGTGACTGGGGTCAGAGCAGAGACAAAGCATGCGCTATGTACACTCGATCACGTGTTAACTATGTGCACGTTTTGCAGGTTCACGTCATGTATGTCATTCTACTCCATACTGAATGAATTAAATGACTACGCTGGTCAGAGGGAGGTGGTGGCCGAGGAGATGGCTCACAAGGTTTACGGTGAGCTGATGAAGTACAGCCAAGACCTTAAAGCTGAGAGGAAACATGTGAGTACGACGAGTTCATGCTTCACCGCTTGACGCGTCACTGACAATCAGTGTTTTGTGAAACTAACTGTTGCTTCCTGTCATGAGACGGATGTTACCATTTATGTCGTCTCTTTCTCCTTGTGCTTTAGTTTTCTGTTTGGTTTCGTTCAAGGATAAATATGCTGGAAGAGATGTTAACCATCTGTCTTTTGTGTTTACTACCATCTGCTGATGGCAGAAACAGAAAATCTGAGTTTGTATGTTTTGGAAGAACAGCGCCCCCTACTTGATTTTAATTTATAGGACTTCCATGACTTCTCCATAATGGCTTAAAACAAAAAGTATTAAAGTTGTTGTTGTGGATGGTGATAATGATTATATTTATCTGTAGGACAGTGTTACACAAACAGTTTAAACAGTGCAATAACATAAAATTAGTTAGAAAAAAGCTAACAACCAACTTCTTTGAGATTTGAAATCTAAAGGTCTGAAATTAAAACTAAATAATCAAATAGTAAAATGAAAATTGGAAAATGTATCAGAAATATAGCAAAAAGAAAAACAACAAAAATGAAAAAAAAAAAAAAAAAAAAATCAGTAAGGCCTTATATGAAATGAATTATTAATATTTATGTAAAGAGAGTAAACGCATTGAAAATCAATCAAAATGGAATAAACTTAAAGATGATGATGACAACCAGATCCTGAATGAAGTAACAAGTTAACTGCAGTTTATTTTGTAAATCTGCAGTATCAGCTCTTTGTTTCTGTGTTTGTAGCTGTGACACAAAGTCCAATATTTTTGTTTGTACATATATTTATGTATTTTTCTGTGTTTATGTGTCTTGTGTTGGTGTGCAAATGAGCAGCATCTACAGGAGGGCAGGAAGGCTCAGCAGTATCTGGATCATTGCTGGAAGCAGATGGACAATGTAAGTGAGGAGGGAGGGAGGAGGTGAAACGAAGAGAAGAATTTTAAGTGTTTAGTGTAAATATTCTCTGTCAGAGACAGCCAGCTGCTTTTATCTCATACTTGTGTGCATAAAGAACGAACAAAATGCTAACAGAAGAAGCCAAAAGACATCTAACATCCACTGTTTGATGTCATATTTTTACACAATCCTTCATCTGGCTTGAGACAAATATGCATTTCTGCTACATATATTTATATATATATATATATATATATATATATATATATATATATATATATATATATATGTGTGTGTGTGTGTATGTTTAGCTTTTAGAAGCAGCTTTGGACTCTCATTCCCTGTAAATAGGACCTATGATTTTTTTTTTTTTTTTACATATTTTGTGTCTCGATTTGAAAAGAAAGCATTATCTTTTTGTTCCTCCTGCCAAGATTTCTTGTCCACAGGGACGAAGACTTAATACCAGGAAATGCAGGGTGACAGACACCAACGCAGACCTCAGAGCAGATATACAGATAACCCCCTCCCACAGCAAGGCTGAGCCGGTGTGCTGCATTTGGCCTTTGACAACTGTCTGTCTGGCTCCCAGAAGGCTCTTAGTAGAGAAAAATTCCATTTGTTCATTTCTGAGGTCATTCAATTACATTTGCTGAGTTATTTCAAAACGCTGCTCATTGCAGGACAAATGGTTTACCATCACAATTCCACGGGAGCTAAATGCTGATAGCTTCCTGTTAAATGTATAAATAATGCAGATGCAGTCCAGTTTTCTGGCATGTGTCCCGTTAGTTGAGTTGGCCCAGCATGTGAGACTGTTCAGTGTGTGGTCTCCGTGACTTTAACAGTGACTACCTAGTGACTAGACTGTAATGTCTCAGCTATTCACTGTGTTTCCTTCCCCACTAATGTAACCCAGATGGCCTGTCAGGAAGTAAACTATCTGTGTCTGATTCATCTCCCTCTCATTCACTTTTAAAAAATGTTGTTATTTACTGATTCATGAAATGGAATGTGTGGCGCAAGGCTGCTTTATGGATCTATTTAAAAATGTACCCTCTTTTTTTCTTTTAGAGTAAAAAGAAGTTTGAGAGAGAGTGTCGCGAAGCAGAAAAATCCCAGATTAATTATGATCGCTTGGATAATGACATCAACGCCACCAAGTCAGATGTGGAGAAGGTAGGACGTTCCCACCTTTAACGGCACTGCTTTAAATTCTTTATCTGAAGAAGCTGTGATAAACTGTCTCCAGCTTCTTGTTTTTTTATCACCAATAAAAATGCTTGAATGTTGACTTCATTCTGTTGTTGGCAGAAGACTAAAGGCTGAAAGTAGAGTCTTCGTTCTTCTTTTTTTTTTTTTTTTTTACATTTAATGCTTGATGATTCAATTAAAAAAACAAAACATAAGTTTGTATTGTGTAATTAATATACATGAAATTTAAATTGCAGCTCCTTTTTATTTTTATTCTACACTTACTTTATAATTAGATTTGAGGGGAAACATTAAAGGACTACAAATATTCCTTAAAAATCATTAAGTGCATCCCTTAGTAAACGTCTTTACTAACTGAAAGAGGTTTAATGTAATTGAAGTAAGATAGTGCCGGTTAAAAGCATTTGTCTACATTTGTGTGTGCCTGGTGTGATGCTTGGAGCAAAGATTATTTTCCACTCTTTAAAAGAAAAGAGGGAAATGTTCTTCCAGTTAGAGCAGCATTTTCCTTTCCTTTCCTTTGCTTCGGAATGGGTTTAAGCACAGTGATTTAATTTATTTATTTTTTATTTTTTAACCTCATGAATTCATGTTGTTATGGATGTTATTGTTCAGGCCAAAGCCCAGTTCTACCTGCGCACTCACGCAGCCGATGAGAGCAAGAACGAGTACGCTGCTCAGCTGCAAAACTTCAACGCAGAGCAGTGGAAACATTTCAACAACGCTATCCCACACATCTTCAAGGTAAGACGACATGCTGAGCGTCACATCACAGGACACATGTTTAGAGTTTGAATCTAATCCTCATAGATGTTCATTATGAGTCATTTCGTAATTATCCTCGGTAAACACCATTTACCCATTAACTGTGATAATATTCCAATTCTGTGGTAATAGACTTCTCAACTATCATTAAAACGGCACTTTGTAGCCAGCAGTTTTTAGTGGGGAATTTATTGGTCAGTTCTGCTCTTAAATTAGCTTTTTTTTGTCCTTGATCCTTCTCATTGGGCATTTGAGCCTTCCAGGTTCTTGATCAAACACTTCTGAGACAATACTTACTTCTCACACCAGGAAATTACTTCAGAAATTTTGGAAGCTGTAGCACAGCCACTGCACTGCTCAATACTTCATCAAGGTGATAATACTTGGTGTTCTGTTAATGTTTAGGAACTTGAATGATCAACATATCAAAAATGCCATCCTGAAAAGCCTGGAAGTCCTTTTTGGACAGAATCATCTTCCATTGAGTACAATCTGGTTCTAAATCTATTAATTTCGGACTCTTTTAGCATCCTGGAACACTACAGCGATTTCTTATATAGGATAATTTAGGACCAGCTAACTCTGACAAGTTCTTTACATTCAAAATGTCCTCTTGAAGTGTCTATAAGCAATGCAGCATCTGTTAACTTTGTGTATTCCACTTCCTCTGTTCTGTGTACAGAATCTGCAGAGCATGGACGAACGTCGAACAGTGAAGCTCGGGGAGACGTATCGAAGCTTTGCTGAAGCAGAGCGGAGAGTCATCCCCATCGTCTCCAAATGTCTAGAAGGAATGGTCTCTGCTGCCAAGGCTGTGGATGAGCGAAGAGTATGTGGTGAAAGATTAAAAGCTTCTTCTGAAGCCTCCCTGCCGCCTCATCATCTGGTTTTATCCTCCACTCTTCCCAGGATTCAGCAATAGTCGTGGAATCATTCAAGTCCGGCTTTGAACCTCCAGGAGAATTCCCCTTTGAAGACTACAGTCAGAATTTGAGCAGAACCGGTTCAGACGGGACCATCAGTAACACACCTAAAGGAGACAGAGACAGGGATGGAGGTCCGGTGTCCCGGTCTGACCCCAAACACCCCATGAGCAGACCCAAGAACAAGCTCTGGCTGTTTGGAAAGAAACCAAAGGTACCCAAGGGTGGGAGGCTTCCTGAACCATTGTTCACCATCTTCACCCACGACAATAGCGCGCAGATGATAACTAATTTAATTTTAACTGTCTTTACCTTAAAACATGTCAGATTTATTAGTAACTTCCTAAACAGCCATTCTATTCCCTCATTTTCCTGCATCTAGCAGTGTTGCTGTCAGATTTGCCTTGACCTAGTTTGCTGATAAATCACTTTCTCTGCACCCAGGTCATGCTCTCGTCCCAGCGTTTGTAATAACCGAATTGTTGGACCTTGGTCCTCTTCTTAAAGACCGGGTTGGTCATTCATTAACATTCTGCCGGGCTCGTGTTTGCCCCATCAGTTTCTACACAGTGTCAGGAATCTGTGTGGTTAATGGAGTGTTTATGTACACAGAGTTCAAAATATTCACAAGCATGTTCAGCACAAGTTTAGACTTTAAAGCACATATTATTAGTTAATAAATATAAAAATAATGAAAGAAACGTGACAGCTTTTAAGTATGGTACTCATGTCTTTGACTGCATAAGGAACATTTGATTGACAGGGAAACACACGAGCCTTGACTGCCTCAAATCAAGAAAAGACCATGAATGAAAAAGAAATCTTTAACGAGACACTGATCCTGGTTTGAATGTGAGATAAACAAGTCATGTGGCGCTCCAGCCCTTATACAGGTGGTTAGCTGAAGGAAAAACAACTTGATTATATAAGAGGACAGTTTTGTTTCAATCTCAAGGCGGCTGGATTTATGTTCCCTCTTGACATTCATGACTTCCTGATTACATTTCTTTTCTTTTAATATGTTTTAACTGACTGCACAGATCAGATTTGACTTTATGTATGGGTTGTGTTCTTTTTTTGTTGTGAATGGGTTTTGGGAAGTATTTGAGGATGTTGTCACAGATCTCAAGTTGATAAATTAACATTGAAGGTCTGTGTTTCCGCACTCTTATGAGGAACATTAGAAATTCTTGAGTGACTCATCTTCCAGTCACCGATGTACGCTTTTAAGGGAATTTCCCTCGGTATATCTGACTATGACCAACGGAGTAAAAATGTAACGCTAATTCAAATGTTGTGTCATCCTGACTTCTGCCTTTGTCCTCTCCCCCTGCTGCCCACCAGTCCCCCTCTTTCTCTCCTCCTCCTCCACCTTCAGCCTCCTCTTATCAGAGGCCCACCTCCCACCTCTTTCCCTCACCACGGTTCCTCTCTGACCTTGTGAGCCACTATCATTCTGAGATAAAGACCACGGTACCTAGAATCCCCCAGACTTTGAGGGGCCTGAGGAGAGGGGTGAGACAGGAAGTAGTGCTGTGCTTGGGACTGGATGACAGGATTTTGTGTTCTATCATTTCTGCAGGATGTCTGCAGGTCCTGCGTTTAGTGTAAAATATCTTAAACTCAGATTTCCGTCGTCTTTAACAAACCGTTGGTTTTATTGGTCTGATGAAAGCATGAAAACATTAGTTTAAATTTAAAGCGCTTGCAGACAACTTGTTATTTTGTTTTTTTTATTCTTCCTGTTTTATTTGACCCCCCCCCCTTTTCTTTTATTCCTTCTCTTTACTTTGTGTTTGTGTGATTCTTTCTTTCCTTAATTTTATGAGACAGATTTTGGCTCCAATCCCAAGAAGGTGGATCCCTGGTGATTGACGGTGTGTGTGTGTGACTGTGTGTGAGGGATTTAGAGTCTTTCTGGCATCATGTTTGCAGTGTTGTGTCTGTGTGTTGCAGGGAAATAACATCTGAAGTCGGTTACTAGCATCAAGATGTCAGTCTGACTTGAGTCTGCTGTGCTCAAATCAGTCATTTTGTGTGTGTGTGTGTGTGTGTGTGTGTGTGTGTGCTCTAACACTGACATTAAGCTGTGAAAATGAGCTTTCTGCTTCTTGACAGTTTAACACGAATTTGTAAATAATGCCCAGCCTCAGTGCCAAATTAAACCCTTAATTGGCTTTTATTTTCATCAGTTCTGTCATCGCCATCTCTGATTGGCTGGTTTATGTAACTGGACAGTAAAGAATGACAGAATCCTAAAAATATATCACACTGATTTTGACAAAGATAGATATAATAGAAATCCAGAGAAAGGCAGGGAGTCGGGGAAATTTGGTCAATTTTGAGAAAGACGTAGGATGTCAAAGTGCTTTGTGGAATTTCTCTGTGTTGGTTGTTATTCAATTAATTTCAATTCCATTCAATTCAAAATACTTTATTAATCCCTGAAGGCCTGAATAAACTTAAATTCATCAAGATTATGTAACTGAGATTGATTAATGTAAGTCCCTTAACCAATACCCTTGCAACATAATTTGGATACTTAATTATTTGACACTCTAAATTCAGCAAAAAAGTAAATGATGTGGATATCCTGAATAATAGCCTATAGAATCTGCATTATTTCCTGTTTGCTAGTTAGATCATTATTGCTCAACTTATTTACATTTTACTGCCACCTGCTGTCCGTACCCAGATCGACATGTATCCTGCAGCATTGTTGAGTATGCACAGAAAAGTAACACAAAAGATCGTGCACTGTACCAGTATCACAAACTCTGCAGGGCACTTTAACCATCTTCATATATTAAAGATGATAATTTATAAATGTATAGCACACATTTAATCAGCTTTGATATTAATACATTAGAAGAAAATGAGAGGAAATAAAAAGGAGTATCTATATTTGATATGTTATGTTGCCTAATTTAAAAGCAAAACTTGCTTATGTTGTTAAACATGAACTTTTTCTCCAGCTTCCATCGCTGTAGCATCATGATTCTTTTCTGATTCTGTTGTGATATTTGTCCTGGTCAGACTGGGAACACCAACACTAACACACAGTGTGACTAGCTTTGTGACAGCTGAACTGACGACTAACCAGCATCCCGTGTTGTTCTCTTTTTGTTTACTGTAATGGTAAATGCGTTGCTGCTCAGTGGTCAGTAAAGATGGTAAGTGAGTCAGTGTGAGTATGTAGACTAGTCCTGAAGACGGCAGTGTCACTAACCGTTCACACGTTTTCACCATTAAAGACTTCCCTTAGCTAGTTATCCACGACACAAACCTGGTAGACCTAATTAATTTAGCCACCAATAGTCTTCCTGTAGCATAAACATAACAAACATGAAGTACATGTGGATGCATCCTCAACAGGATAGAGTTCCCTAGTATTAAAAAAAGGTTGGTGTTTTATAAATGGTTTATATCAACTTAACCTGTGGAGAAGCTCATATAACAGAATCAAAACTCAGAAGAAGGGTTAACTTTAGGTGTAACTCTTGCTATTTAGAGGACGATAGTAGTCTCACAAATATCTCGTTTGTAATTTAAGTAACATTTGATTCCAGTAGCTTCAGCCTCTGAACAATTTGTATCGCTATTATTTGAACATTTAACAGAAACACTGAAACAAACAAACTTGCAGATCTTTATTCGGCCTAAGGTGTCCAGGTGTCAGTCTCTTGTTTTAATATTATTTCTCCTCCCCAGGCACCGTCTTTGGAGGATTTTAGCCACTTTCCTCCCGAGCAGAGGAGAAAGAGGCTGCAGCAGAGGATTGACGAACTCAACAAGGAGCTCCAGAAAGAGATGGATCAGAGGTGAGACGTGCAAAAGTTCAGGCTGTCAACGAGGCTTGATGAAGTGCATCATTCCGTCTGTGGATTTCTTTAATTTGATCTTAGCTTCTGCCTTCCTCTTTAATGAACAAGAGATTTCATGTGAGAGAAGAAGCAGGAAGAGATTGGAAGAATATCTTCTCATGACCCGCTAACTGCTCGGTATGATTCGTCTGCTACATCAACCCCTGTCCTTGCTTGTGTGTTTCCGTCAGAGACGCTTTGAACAAGATGAAGGATGTGTACGAGAAGAATCCTCAGATGGGCGACCCCAGCAGCCTGCAGCCGAAAATATCAGAGACCATTTGTAACATGGAGAAGTTGCGCTCAGAAATCCACAAAAATGAGGTATGTGATCGAGGGATGAAGCTGAATAAAGTTTTTTATTACATCTGCTGATGCTTGTGGCTTCCGGGCAACTGTTAACATCGTTGGAACGGCCTCCTCAACTATGCTAAAAGATGGATGATCATCAAAATATGTGAGTTAAATATCTGTATCTCTGCTGACAGACTTGGTTAGCCGAGGTGGAAGGAAAGCAGAGCTCCAGGGGAGACAGAAGACACAGCGCCGACAATCACCAACACACTCCTCAAGGCAGAGAGAGGTGAACTCCGGCTTCGCACATGAACATGCACAGACAGAACCGGAGGGAGAGAGTTTTTTCCCCCCACTATGAATATTACAAAAGCTTTATCTGTTCAGCTAAGAGATGCTTAGTTTCTTTAAACAGCTCATAGATTCTGGCTGTTGTCGGTCATTTATGTTCTAGGATCTTTCAAGTGTTATTTTGCCATTTTTAGACACTTTTTTTCTGTGTTTGTTGTGTGATTACAGTGTTTACATGCAACGCTGCCACAATACGCTTATGAACAGTCAACTTATTTAATCCTATATTTAGAATTCAATTCAAATCAAGCAGCTATAATGAAGACAGAAAGTCCTGTTCAGTCACCACACGTCTTAACTTTGTATCATGTAATCCTGACTCCAACCTCTCCCGTGTTTCTCTCAGTCCTGAGGGCAGTTACACGGATGACACCAGCCAGGAACATCAGACGCCTCACCGCCGGCCGCGTCCTGCGCAGCCGACCCCCGACCCTCACGAGTTTGATGATGAGTTTGATGACGACGACCCGCTGCCCGTCATCGGACACTGCAAAGCGCTGTACTCGTTTGACGGTAAGACTACAAATTATCCTACATTGTTCAGTCGCTGCAGTTTACTAATAGGCTAATATCAGAGAAAATTATTCTAGAAAGTTGTTTTAACTCCATTCATCAGATAATGGCATCGCATGAACTGAGGGGACCAATATGATTTGTATATTGTATTTGCCTGAAACTACAAAATATACTAACTAACATGACGACATTAACGAAGAGACATATCGACCAAAATCAGTACTGATGCTGTTTCTGTTTGACTCATAGGTCAGAATGAGGGAACACTGGTCATGGCAGAGGATGAGGTAATTCTCTTTTTTCTTCTTTTTTTCCTCCACCTTTTTTGATTTTGATTTTGAGTTTTTTTATTTTGGTCCATTTGGATACAACATAGTACAACATAAAAAAAGGTCCAATATTTTAAGTGGCACCGAAAAGGTATAGGCTGAAGCCAAGGCTTATTATGCCTACCCTTTTATGAACCTCGACTCAGGAGGTTTTATACAAAACAAAACTAATAATTTGGGTTCAAACATTGAAAAAGAATGGATATATTGGACAAGTAACAAGTAAGCAAAGACAAAAAAACACAGACGAAAACAAAACTAAAAAACATACTATAAATTTGCCATAAGTGATAAATTAAGTGGTTCTTGGCAAGAGACTGTACAGCGCGGAGAACAGAGGTTAAGAGTAGGGGGTGTAAAAAATAAAAAAAATAAAATAAATAAATAATTTTTTAACATACCAAGTGGCTTACAGGGCACCTGGTATGATGTGGTGCTGCTTCACCGCACTCCTCGGCTAAACGGCCACGGAGAGCGGTCATGCAAACATTTGCTTCAATTTGCTACTATCATGGTATTATTATAATATTATCATATCAATGTTTTATATTTATTTAATATTTTATTTTTGAACTTATTTTTTAATTTGGTTACAGTAGTGCATAGTTTTAGTTCATTTTCCAAATTATTCCATAGCTGGACCCCCTTTATTGATATACAGTTGCTCTTCGTATTGGTCCGTACACCCATTTTCTTAAAAATACATGACCCCCTAAGTGGATATTTGGACTCCCTAACTTCAAACAGCTCCTGCATGCAGGGTGGGAGTATATTATTGTGTGCCTTGAACATGATTAAAACTGTATTAATGTCCACTAGGTCCTCCAATTTTAGGGTGTTTGTTTTAATAAAGAGTGGGTTGGTTGGATCAAGGTAGTCTGCATGGTTTATAATTCGTATTGCTTTCTTTTGCAGCTTTTGCAGCTTTTAGTTTTACAGGCGTAAACATTGTTGTAACCTTGTTGCTCTTTAATATTATTCTGTTTCCTGAGGATGGTTAGGTGTTAAATACACAGTTCCCAATTAAAAATAATGGACAGAAAGAAAAAGAAAGATCTTCAAAGTAACATCTTGTCTGTACCGGTGTTCTTCAGTTGAGGTCCGGAGGACCGAACTGCCCTGCAATCTTTACATGTGTCCGTGCTTCAACACACAAGGTTCAAATTACTGAGGTTTTAACATGTGCGGACCTTAATGGCGAGCTGAATAATTTCAACCAGGTGTGTTGGAGCAGAGAAACATCTGAAACCCAGAGTAGATGTTATGTTCTTAATTTTAGATGTTGCGTTTCAGTCAATGTGAACCTTTATACATTCTGACAGCTTAATGTACCGGTAAGCGATCTGACTCGTGTTTTAAAGAGACACTGCATGAACTGTCCAGTTTCAGGGAATTATTATTATTATATATATATATTATTATTAGTAGTAGCTTATGCATTGATGACCTAACTTTCTTTGTGTTGTTGCAGTTGGCATTTATACTTTATATTTTGTTGAAACCAAACTTTTTCCACTGTTTTCTCGGCACATAGTCCTGGTCTAGACTGAAATAGTAAAAATAACTTTGCTGGAATTTTCCTGCAGAAATCCAGAGGATGAATCACACTTTCCAACACATCAACCCCCGTTATATTGCAGTATCGTCTAGCTTAGATCTAGATTTGATGTGCTTTTTTTCATTGGTGTATGGTAAAGCACATTACCGTGAACCTAAAATGCCTTCGATGTGCTCCGTGCAGGTGTTGTACATCATCGAGGAGGATAAAGGAGACGGCTGGACGCGGGCGAGGAAGCAGAGCGGCGAAGAAGGCTACGTTCCCACGTCTTACGTAGAAATCACTATGGAGAAAAACAGCAAAGGTGCCGTCACCTACATCTGAAGCCACACTCACCCGTGTCTGTCATTTACGTCGCGTGTGCATTCCTGTGAACATAACGAGACGAATGGAAAAAGACAGCACCCTAACACCTGCATGGACATCAGTCATCTGTCTTTGTTTCACGTGCCCATCTCTTTACCTCTCTGTCCATTCCTCTAACGCTCTGCTCGTCCTTCTTCCCCCATCTGTGGGATTCATCTTTCAGAGTTGTACCTGAGATTCTGTTTGCAGTTATGTGTGAAACATGTCCACTGTAGTCGAGCCTCGCGTCTCCGCTGCAACAACTTCTTAACGAACAAAGTGTTTCAAATGTTTTTATGTAAAATATTAGAAAGAATTTATTTTTTGTTTTCCTCAATCTCAATTATTTTAATGGTTCCTTTTGTTCTTGCTGGAGATGATCAAACTCCCTAATTTTAAAGTTTTATTTGTGTGTCGACACATGTTTGTTTTATTTCTGTGTGTGTGCAAGCGTGTCTGTGGGTGTGTTTGTGTACATGCACTTTTTTTTGGCTTTTCTGTGCCATCGCACCAGTCCCAGTCTGGATTTAGCTGAGGAGAAGCAGATAAGGAAAACGGAGTCCTCCCGAAGGATAAACGTTCCCCCATCACTTGAACTAGTTTTGCCTCCTTGATATTGTTTGTATCAATCACAAGAAGCAGAGTTTAACTTCCTGCCAACAAATTTCCACAAAACAGCATCTAAAACCCTTACGCCTTAACATACGCATGAATATCTAAGTTTTTAGTTCCTAAATAGAAAGAAAAGGTGATTTTGGGAGTTATTTTCAGATGTGGATTCAAGCAGCAGTTCATTCATTTCCATAAAGCTGATAAACTTGTCGAAAAACAAGTTTAAAAACAGTGAAATTAACTTTAAGAAATATGAAAATATAGTGTTCAAAGTAGGTCCATTTTGTCTTTTTTTCTTTAAAGCAAGCATTTCTTTAACACGTTAATGAGTCTGCTTCTGGTTGTGTGTATGATTAATATGAAACATCCAATTTGAATCTAATTTCATAACTCATTAACCGATCTTTGACGTGAAGCAATAATAGACACACTACACAATACACTACACATTTTTTTTCTAGCATTTGTTGGCAGAAAGATGCTCAAGAATATCATCAGCTTTCGTTTCTGTGCTTAAAATGTTAAACCTGAAACGAGGTTTTTTTTACACGATTCTCACTCATATCATGTAAATTCTCATATTGTTCTCTTAACTCTCTATTGAATCTGTTGTGCAGCTTTCATGGTGACATGTTCTTTGTTTGCGTCTGCTATTAAAAACTCAGCACAAGTTTTCGCTGACTTTATGATTGCATCAGACCTCCGCTGCCGGTTATTTAACAGTTGTCAGTTAAATATTGTCACGTTGTTTGCAGCGGCATCACGTTGGGCAGCCAAACGCTGCCTGGCTGAAAGCCGGGACTTACAGAAACAGCTTCGCTGCTGATGTTATCAGTTCTTACACTGTTGGCAAGGAAACGTGACGAACATGAAGGCTGCTGAATGCACAGAAGGTCTTCGTTATGACATTAAAACACAAAAAAGGCTGATCTTTGTTCTCAATGTGCTGCGCTGCTGATAATGACTCTAAACTGAGAGTCTGAAATCAAAAGGTTTCAAATCTTAGTCTTAGTTTAACAGCAGGTGGTGTATAATGATTTATTATGGTCTGAATAATGGCATAAACAGACAAACTGCAGGAAACTCACGCTTGCATTTGGCTTTTTATTTTTATTTTTTAAACAATAAGTCACTTACTGTACATCCCCTTCGAAGGAAACTACAGAAGAATTTCTCTGTTAGAATGTGTTAACTCAACACTTTCTCTCTTGTGTTTGCGTGTGTGTGTGTGTGTGTGTGTGTGTGTGTGTGTGTGTGTGTTAACTGGCTCTCTCCTCTATGTGACTGCAGGTTCCTGAGGGCTGCAGAGTGGCCGGGCGATTTGATTGGCTGGTGGAGGGCTCACGCTGGTTGCTGATTATTGGTGGTGGGGGTAATTGTGACACCGGGTAGGGGGTTAAACAGGGCTGCAAGAGAGGTCTGCATGTCTGCATGCTCACTTACCGACAATCAGCGAAGCAAAACAGAAGAGATGAACATGCAAATATGTAGTTGACATCCTCATGTAGGATCCTTATTCATATTCAGGAGAGCCAGAGCAGCAGAGAGGGACAGCTCTCAGACGACAGGTGACGAAAAAACCTCCACTTTACTAACATCCAAACTTCTGTTAAGGCTTCAGGGGAAGGTTGTTTATGAAGTCTGTTTTAGATAAAAACAACATAAAATGTAACTTCACTAGAGACTACAGCTTCTTGAAAGATCAGCTTCTTTCACAGATTTAACTGCTGTTTCTTTTCCCCGTTGATTGATCCTGGTCAGAAGCCAGCACCAAATGATCAGCAAGAAAATGCATTCGTGTCCAGAGAATTTAAATGTTAGACAAGAATTATGTGAATCAGATGATCCACGGCCCGAGAGAAAAATCTGCATACATTGATCTGCCAGAATGATCCAAATTTCCCAGTTATTTAAACGAAATCTGATCATTTTGCATGATTAGTGGCTTTTGCTTTGTTTTGCTTCTCTTCCCTCCAGTGGTTTAACTGCTGCTGAGTGAAGAATTAGCATTTTGGCAATAATTATTGATCTTCACAGCGGTGCAGAATTATTGTTGCCACATTTAATTTTAAACCATATTCAAAACAGACAGTTCAACAACTGAGAAAACGACAGGCAGCAAAGCAAACTAGTAAAGCAAACTCTTTAAGCTGCCAGTTTAGTTTCCGTGCTCTTCCAGGTTGAGTTGCTGCAGAGAAGTTTTAGAGAATCACACCAGCTGGAGATTGTTACCTTCCTGTCACTAAGCTGTTGAATACTTGCTGCATGTCTCCCACAGGAACAAGCAAAAGAAAAACCTGCCGTATTTTCAGAGATAAACAGAACTTGTAAATGAGCTTGAGGGGGTGCAGAAATCGTCTCTTATGGGATGGAGCTTCTCACCTGTCTGTTGTGGCCTAAAACAATAACTGGCCTTTTTAGATGTTAATCAATCGGCTCTGGTGCTGCTGAGCAGATTGTTTGGGGGGAGAAGAGTGTTTAAGCTGACCTTTTTGAAGGTTAATCTCGTTACCCTCACAGTATTTCCACTCCCAGATTTTTTGAACAGCTCAAGATGACAGAAAAACAACAGACTTTAGAGCAGTTTTCAGTCACGTACTCATCCTGTATTTATTTCTGACACTAACACCATCAGTGCCGCTGTGCTCCAACTCATTCCTCTCGTCATCTGTGCTCTGTTGGTGATGTCTGCCTGCCTGAGCCGCTCTGCTCCTCATGCCTGCCTTCACCCTCATCCAGAAGCATGTTTTTAACGTGTCCCAGACAGGTTGTCTCATCAGTGTGTTTGTGGAACTCCGGCTGTGACTTGTCCTGTTGTCATGTTGCTCTAATGAAGCATGAGTGTTTTTTATGCCTGCGTAATGTCAGAGTTGCTTAGGCACATAGGACTTTCAGATGAATACAGGACCTCTCTTCGTCCCTGTCTCTCCGCCTCTTTCCTTTTCCTCCTCGGGTGTCATTCCAGCAGCTGACCAGCAGATGGAGACCTTCCCTGTCCAAACCACTACTCAGTTCCAGCCGGACTGAGACACTTTTAAAAACACCAAACTACCAAGAGGAGCTCCAGACTCTGCCTTAATCCTCTTTTCTCTCTTTTTTTTTTTTCTGGTGGAATTTTTAACACCGTGTTCTTCTGCCTGACTACATCTCCCATCAGCCACTTGGACTCACCTCCTCTGGGAAGAGAGACTCGGTGGTTTCCATGAAAAGTTTTTATTCCATGTAATCAGTTGTACTTGTGAATGTGACGACACGCACGCATGTAGCAGCGACCTGTACGGAAAGCCAAATGGGCCAAAAAAAAACTAACTAAAAACAAAAAAAAAAGACCTGTGCCAGTTTGGCTTTAACATGTACACATGCGCACGTGTTATATGCGTGATATTAGTTTTTAACCATTGAATGATTTGTACATATTCACATGTTATGTCATTCTGAATGTGTTTCCATGGTGATTGTTTTTGTGTTTGTTTAACCCTTTTCATGGGAGACAACAAGGTTTGGATTGAACCGATGCACTTTGCCCTGATGTACTACAGCATTTGAACCTGATTAAATGAAAGAGTGAATGAATGCACGTGGGAATGTGTGATGATTGCTGTGAGATGTGCAAACTTTTTGAATGACCACTAAAAAAAATGGCTCTAATTTTTCCTCCTGATGGGTTTTATACTTTTTGTAACTCTTGATGAGAAATTAATTTTTTTTTTTTTATGCATGATTTTCTAGATTCTTTGAATTCATTCATCTCTGTGGTGATTGTTTTTTAAAATTTCTTTTATAAATTCCTTACATCATCCTGTTTGATAACTGACATAAAAAGTTACATGTTGAGGCTATTTAAGATTAAAACTGCCGCTTACGAATCCTATCATATCAGACTCGTATAACCAGCAGGTGGTCGCGCTTTAGTTTCTTCCATGAAGCTGTGAAATGTGCAGAACGATGCTGTAGGTGTTACTTGAACTTCTTTTTTCTTCTTTGTGTCACAAAGCTGACCGTTTTGCCATCAATGTTGGTGAAATCCACATCCTGAAACTTTTTCCCTGTGGTCTTGATATAAAGCCAACTTGCTGCCATATTCGTGACCGTGCTGGCAGTATGAGCATATAAGTCACAAGATGTTAACCAAGACTCCCGTGGGGGTGCAAAATGAAAGAAACTCCATCGTTTTTGTTTTTTTTCAGTCAGTTTTTGTATTTTACGATGTTTTGTTTGAAATTACTGAGATCCAACCACATGTCTTGTTCTGACCTACTTCTGGCCTTTCTTCTTTTTTCAGTTGTAATGCAGTCATAACCTTAAATCCAGTTCCTCTTCGTTATCTGTGACATCAACAAAATGTCCTTCATTGCTTATTTATTTTTTAACTGAAAAGTCCATAAAATATCAAAAGTTGATGTCTTCCAAGTTGCTGGTTTTCCAGAGCAGATGGTGCAAAGACCTGCGAGTTCCAGTAATTAGAATCCATTCTGATGCGAGAGGCTGCAACAAGTGAATATTTGTACATATTTGCTTGATTAATTCAGCACTAAACCTAAATCCCTACGTCGATGTAATACATTTGTGTGTGAGATTCTTTTTTTGTTGTGGAGTTGATAAAATGTTAGTGACATGAGATTAAACACTTGTTTGTTGACTACAGAGATTTTTTTTTTAAACTCAAGTAAATCATGTAAACTTTTAAAGAGACGTTTACTCCATATTTATTTGTTTTTCCTCTCAGCCGGTCCTTGCAGGGACATTTCGGAGTGTACTGTCTGTTCAAGTAAAGCTGCTGTTTATCAACATATATCATTTGCAAAGCAGCAAATAAACCCAGTCGATTTATATAAAGCATCTATCAGTAATATGCTATATATAAGACTGTATTTTAACTCTATCATGCAAAATTATAGCATAAATTGGCTTTGCTGATCAACTTAAGATAAGACTTGTACAAACATTTGTGTACTGACAGCCACTGTGAGCGTGACGTCACTTCAGTCCGGACGTCTTCTAGACATTCCTGTTTTATTTTGTAACTTATGACGTGTACTTTGGAAACTTTGTACCCCAAATGTTCATGTAAAGATCCTTCAGCTGTTTAAATGGAGAAAAATCAGGCAGCAGCAGGTACAAGGTGCTTTAGTGGGATATTAACTTGTAAATCTGTTTTAACCTCGTTGTAACCAATGGCAGTACTTCTCTCTCCATTTCTTGTGCACATCTTTACTTTGAATGTTGTTAGACACTTTGTGATCAAATGCTTTTTTTTCTTTCCTTATTGCTAAATATTGTTCTAATAAAATAAGCAGCAATAAAAATGAAAAGAAGTGGGTCATTTTAATTTTTGGAAGCAGAAAAGTGACAGACCTGAACAAACTTTAACCTGTTTATTGACACCTGGGCTTTGGGAATAGGTCGGTACAGAGTATTGATCCGAAGTTAGATTGCCATATGAAATACACGAAATACATGTTTATTGGTTTCTAAATTATACAAATTTTGCTTCATAATGGATATATTGATTGTGTTCTTTAAATTATGAATGTATTATATAAAACCTTTTTTATATAGTTATGAGTGGTTTCATAAATTAATGTCTAAATATGATACATCTGGTATATGATTGATGAACCGATGAAACCTTTTTACAATTATTACATTAAGAAGATAAGAACATGTTAGATAAATAAATCCAGATATTGAAATGCAACCACAAATCCACAAAATGGCATTTACATTTTAAATTTAAGCATCTGTTGTAAATTTGACAGCATTTTCTTTAGTCTTTTAGCTGACGTGAAATATGTTGAGTCTAGTGTTGTTTGGAGAGGCACATTTCCAACCTGGGGAACGTTTCATTACGCAGCGAAATCCAGCGTTTTCAGTGACTAATGTTGCTGTTCTACAGTACATGAATTCCCCATTTCTGTCCCTCTTTGTTCTGGATCTCTGCTTTTCTTTGGGAAATTACTTTTAGTTTTCCTGCTGAGGGTTTCCAGCCTAATTAAAGCCACGTTGGTGACGTCACGCTGCTGCGCCACAGGAGCTGTCCAGCAATCCACGTGCTGCTGCTTCACCAGACTCCAACCTGCATATATATATATATATATATATATATATATATATATATATATATATATATATATATATATATATATATATATATATATATAACATCCTGATTCTTTTTATAAAGTCACAAGGTATTGGATGGTGCATAGAAGTAAATACTTACTGTTACCCTTATTTTCAGCAATATTTGAGTATTTCAAGTATTTTGTTGTTGGAACAACTTTAGTTTTGAGTGAGAACACAAACTGTTTGCAGTAAAAAGCCAATGTCAGCACCGGACATTGGAATAATGCGGAAATTACTTATTTGAAACCGTCTTCATGCAAAAGGAAGAGGTACATTAAAAAACACATATAGACAAACAAAACACACACTCTCCTATGCTCAATTTACAATCACCAAGTTATCTATTATGCATGCTTGTTGACGGTTGGAAAATCTCATGCAAGGAGGGAAAATAATTAGTGTTTATGACAAAATTGCTCCTGATCACATTGTATTTTGCTGCAGGCCCACTGTCTGCCATTGCTGATGCTCATTGCCATTTGCTGCAAACATATATTCTGTTCATAACTGCTTCGAATTAGTAATGAAAGTTTATACTCTAATAACAGACGTCTCAGTTTAACTGGAATGTTCTTTTAATACTCGGCACCAACAACTGGAAACATATTCATTTCTGTTTTGCACCATCTGTGTTTTAAGTAGCTTATCAGCACTTCATAAATCAAGATGACCACCTCACATCATAAATTGTATTTATTAAATCTGATCACAGAAGTTCACAATATAAACATAAAAATTCAACATCTTTTTTTTACATTCTACAGAAACTATGTACAGTCAATTATTAACATGCTTTAAATATGTACAGCTTCAGTCTCACTTAATACATTTTATTCATATTTATTTTTGTGTCAATAAAAATAAAATATATTCATAGGTGCAGAAAGTTTGTGCCTGATTTCTGCTGCTGTGTAAATGTAATGGTGACTTATGAATTCTTTTATTCTGACTATCTGAGGAAATGGTGCTTTTTTATTATAGTAGACAACACTTCAGTCATTTATAATATTATTAAACAGCATTATTTCTGTTTGGAGAGTCCCTGGAAGGGCCACACATGTCCTGTTAAAAATTACATTTCTGGATCGGCACGTCCCTTGAAGACTCTGCTGTCTGCTCTCAGTTTGACAGGAGACATTATTTTAGTCGTGTTAAAGGCAGATTCTTTTTAATCCCCTTAGGTAGCTGAAAGATGTATGGCCTGCGTCTTCTGATCTAAGAAATGTTAAATGGTGATTAATTCATGAAAAAACCTGACCTGGTAAGTTAAGCACAACCATTTCAGCTACAACTTTTTTTTTGTTTTTTTATATGTATGAGCAGCATATTCTGTGTGACCTGTAACTGTGATACATGCTGTGCAGACAGTGTAATATGGAGCTACATAATTAAAAAGTAACCTTGGCAGCAAGACCTGGACTCACGTTCTACAGCAGGCCAGAGAGAGGGACTCCTCTCTGGAAAGATCTCTGACCAGGTCTTTTCTCACCGGTTGAGACTTTTACTTGCCAGGAACTACAGTATGTCCCACTACCATAAAGAGCTCTGTGAGTTGCTCACGCAGTGCTGCCGGCACGAACCCCAACTTCCTGCCTTGCTGATCAGAGCGTTCCTCTCTGGTTTCTGATCAACCCCATGTCTCTTTGCTGCGCACCAAGTCCAATGTTGCATTTGTATTTGCTCAGATTAAGGTTTGCACATTAGGTGGCGGCTCTAGTTTCCGTGACAACGCCGTGAGGATGAGGTTGAATTTGTTGTAGCGATCTGATTGGTTGACCGCCGCTCCGCGGCTTCCCCACAGCAGCCGCAGTTGGAAGTCAGTCTTAAACACTTCGAGCAGGTCTTCATCGCAGTGAAAACCTAGAAGAAGAAAAAAAATTAATAAACAAACTGAAACAAAAAAACTGACATGGATATGTTCTATTTTTGCATGCTGTTACCATTTAAGATCTTCTGTGCGTGCGTTGTGTAGCTCTGTGTGTTGTGAGCAACGTCGCGTGCAGCCTCCAGGTGGTGCAGCATGATGTCGCATCCCTGGTCGCTGGTCTCCCAGAGCTCCGCCCCCTCAGGTGTGATGGACGGACGCTCCATCAGGGTGAGGAGAGGAAGCAGGAGCGGGACGCAGACCACTGCAGGAGAGGCGGCTGCAGAGGAATCACAACCAAAGCTTAGTAGGAGAGAAGTTTATAATTGACAAATGAAAATGAAAGAAAAAGAGACTTAACTCCCTGAATGATACTGAACTGTTCTTATACCTCATTTCACACAAAGTGAGACACATTTACTATTTTATGATACTATAACTCTCTGAAATATTGTACATACATATATTCAATCAATTTTCATTCTGCAAAAAAGAGCCATAAGAATAATCAGTAGAAAACGATATAGAGATCCAACAAATCCATTATTCCTTCAGTTAAAATTGTTGAAATTTCACAAATTAGTAGACTATAGTATTCTGCAAATTATGTTTAAAGCTCATAAAAAAACTTTACCAATCAACATTCAGAAAAGATTTGAAAAAAGAGAAAGCAAGTATAACTTAAAAGGAACAGAGATTTTTTTTAAAAACCAAGATTCAGGACAAAATTGATGGAACGTTGTGTTTCTGTGAAAGGAATCAGTTTATGGAACAATCTGAATAAAGAAAACAAAGAATCCAAATCAAACATTACATTCAAAAGAACAATTAAAGCCTGTATGTTAAGTAAATATAATGCAATATGTTAGTTAAGTTTGACATACCCATAGACGGCGGTAATTTTATTTTATTTTTATTTTTTTATTTACTTAGTTGTCGTTTTTTTAAATTTGTAATTTATGTCATTTGTGAATTTATTTCTTGGAAAAAGGAGCAGATCAGATAAGAATCTTCTTCTTTCTGCTCCTTTTTCATTCAGTTTGTGAACATTTGTATTTTTATTGAATTGTTTAATTTTTTTGAATGAAATAAAGAATAAAATGAAATGAAAAACATTTCTAAAATACTGTATTCTCTTTTAGCCGTATGTCACCAGTTAGATCACTGACGTGGCTTGGATAAGCGTCTAAGGGATGTTGAGTGTGTTTTTCCTGGTACCTGTGCCTTCATACAGGTTCTTGTAGAAAGGTTTGAGGACTTTCTCGTAGCTGATGGCAGTCTGTGTGAAGTTCCTTCGCAGAGCCGTCCAAGTTTCCTCCAAACGACTGATCTGAACAATCAACAGCAAACACCAACTCAGGCTTCAAATAAAAAAAACAACCATCTACTTTTAGAACATCCTGGAACATAATGATCATTTATATGTTTGAAAGAAGAAGTTTTCAGTTGTCAGAACACCGCCCTCGCTTTAAAGCACGGGGGAGGCAGCATCATGCTGTGGGGCTGATTTGCTGCAGGAGGGACTGGTGCACTTCCCTAAATCTGAAGATATCAGCCACAAAGTTAAAGCTTGGGTGTTCATGAGTCTTCCAAGTGGACAAGGACCTAAAGGATATCCCCGACGAGGTTGCAAAGTTCTTTGAAGACAAAAAGTACTGGAGTATAGATTGTAGAAGATTTGTGTGTGGCACTGAAAAGGCATGTGAAAGTAAGAAAGCCCACGAGCTGGCCTCATCTGCAGTTGTCCTAATGGACAAGATTATCACAAGATGTTGTGAAAAGCTTTTTGAGGGCCACCCAAAATGTTTGTTTCAATAAACAGTTGAAAGACAATTCACTTCTGACTTTTTATTTTACAAATAAATTCCTCGACATACAATCAGACATGGAGCAAAAAGTTGGTGTCTGTGTTTTCCCCCTCCCACTATTTTTCATTAAATGCTTTCCTGCTGTTTAACTACTTTTTGTTTCTCTTGTTTCACCGTCTGCAGGAGTCATGGTTGTGTTACCTGCGGCAGGTCCAGAGCTTTCATCATGGCCGTGAAGGCGAACAGGTCACCCACCGCGTCCTTCAGCTCCATGGCTACGAGAATTATGCGATTCAAGGTGGACGCTCGCTCCTCTACGCTGCCTGTGCATCCCAGAATATCCACAGCAACGCCGATCGCCATGGTGTGATGCCTGGGAGACAGAGAGGAGGGAAAAGGTGGATCATTAACACCACCTCACTGGAATATTGATAATATAATACATTGAAATAATAATAATAATAATAATAATAATAATAACAATACATAGGATTAGAGTTTTGTATTTTAAAACACAAACTGGGTGGAGCTACTGCAACGATTTCACTCTCTTTGGATCCACCCTTTTTGACATGGGTAAATGATACTGCTCTGGCAAAAGGCTTTGATTCTGCTCAGTGTTGACTGATTTCAACCCATCTTTTTCATATAATTAGCTGTCTTGTAATTCCTGTTTATGAGCCTGGACATAAAAAAAACAATCCAGGATGACGACTGTTTTCTGCCTCCTGATGGTGCATGCATCTCTATGGTGCCGCTGGACACGATTAGATGTCGTCCGTACCTCTCCATCAGGTCCAGCCGCAGCTGCCGGCCGTGAGGCAGCGTCACCAGCTCCAGGCCGGAGGAAACGCCCATCTGGCCTTTGAGCTCTGCAGTCACTCCGAGGATTCTCACAACCTGGATTGGAAAAGAAAAGTTTAACTTGTGGCTGTTAAAAAGATTTTTAATGATAGTTTATCTAGTCTGTCAATCACGTTACATACACTCAATAACTCTTTTAAAACCCGAATATTGGCAATAACCCAAATTTGCACGGCCATGTAAACACCAATAACCTCTTTGAATAACCCGAATTTGCTCATATTCAGGTTTTTAAAAACCTGAATATTACCCCTGGGTTACTCCTTTTAAAACCTGAATATTCGGTCATGTAAACGCCAAACGGGATATCCCGATCAAACGGAACATGAATTTGTTTTCTGCGCATGCTCTGTTCGCAAGCAATCCTAGTCTTTTGAGTCCAGGAAGTTCTTATAAACATGGAGAAACGCAAGACCACGCCACACTTTTGGAGTGAGGAGGAGACTAATCACTTCATAAATGTAATGAAGGATATGAACATTTTGGCATTTGTAGACGGTAGAAAGTACGGGGATAGCGAGATTTACAAGAAGGTGAGAGAAAAGTTGCGCGAAGCAGCATTTGTTTTGAATTTGGATACAGGAAGAAGAAGCGGAAATGACGCTAATTGCGTCATCACATTCTACGCGCGTCGCTGGTTTGATCGGGATATCCCAAATGATTAATTACCATGTATACAGGGAGGGATAACCCTGTTTGCTCACGCATGTAAACGGAATATTCCCAATGTTTCAGTAACCAGAATATTAGCAATAACCCGAATTTTGACTGCATGTAAACGTAGTCAATGTGACAATGTGCTCTGCGTAACGTTCACGTTGCACCTGATGTTCAGGACACACAGGATCTGTCTCAGCAGCAGGACACATGTTGTGGATGTGAGACACAGTTTTTAAACATCTGTGTCTCATTATTTAAGGTAAACATGTACACAACCTTACAGGTATAGATACTCAGACTGGTTCAGTCCGTTGCTTTGGTGTGTTAAAGTAACCACCATGTAGACAAAAGGGGCCGATCAACAGTGATTAAAAACAAATACAACAAGTACTTCTCCATCAGCTTTCTTGCCATGAAACCGTACTGCTGCTCAAAGACTAACCATTTCTCTCAGCCAAGCTTCCACTGCTCTTTCCCAGATCTTCACTGTGCAGCTAATCAGATTTGTAAATGTTACAGCTTTCGATGCTATTCCTGAAAGTTGGCACTACTGCCCTTTCCTTCCATCCCCAGACTTACTTTCACTCTCAAAGATGTTGGTAGTCCCGAGACACTTCCATACGCCCATCAGAACACGTTGTTATGTACACATGCAGACTCTGAGTGTGTGTGTGTGTGTGTGTGTACCTGGCAGTCAGCCATCAGCAGGTGTCTGGCTATACTCTGGTGATTGTGGCTGAGAAGCAGCTCCTTTGCTCTCTTCAGAACAATCATCTCCAGCGGTTTGTTTTCCGGAGGCAGAAGTCGGGATCCAAACTCCGCCGGCCTGAACATGGACTCCGTCTCGACGACTGGCCGCTGAAATCCACACTTGGCCTTGTCCCTCTTCTTATCCTCCTCCTCCTCCCCTGCGGCATTGCCCTCCTCTTCATCGCTGGTGTTTTCTAAGGCTGCAATGGCATGATGGTAGGAGCTTCTGTCCAGACCTCTCTGTCCTCCCTCCTCTTTCTCTCCATTCTCCTCTCTCCATCTCTCTGTTTCTTTCTTCAGTCTCTCTACGTAGCTGCAGAGAGGTGGATGACGTTCAGGGTGTAGGTCTGTGACGGAGTTCATTGAGTCTGGTTGCAACAACTCGTGCGGGCTGCGGGACCTCAGGTCTGCGGGGTTGGGCTGCAGCAGCTCCGTCCATCCTGCCACCACCTCTGGATCGGGGGAAGGGGCGCCGTGGGCGGGAGATACTGCCGAACCGGAGGAGCTGTCTGCTGGGGGGAGCTGCCGCTGGAACTTCTGGGGCTTCGCCGGAGGAACGGGAGGACCAGTGGTGGCTGTGGAGCAACAATCCCATACATCTTTGTTATTTTAATCACTCAAAACTTCATATCAAATACCTTTGTATGGAGTATTAGGGCCATGCAGGAGAATTTTTTTTTTTATTGTGCACTTCGAGAAAAAAGTCGAAATGTCGAGAAAAAAGTCGAAATGTCAAGATTAATGTTGAAATACAATTTGGAGAATAAAGTCGAAATTTCGTAAATAAAGTTGAAATTTTGCCTTTTTTCTCAACATTTCAACATTATTCACAAAATTTTGACTTTTTTCCCAACATTCCAACTTTATTCACAAAATTTTGACTTTTTTCTGCACAATGAAAAAAAAAAATCTTCCTCCTCTAAAATATTATTTTTATTTTTATCCTGCCTGGCCCTAATACTTTTCCGTACCTTTGTGATCAATTCAAAGAGCAAAAAAAAATTTTGACAGTGCTGATCATAAAAAACTATGAGCTTGTAACACCGTTGATGGAAACAGACCAGGCCAAACATGTCATATTTTCCAAACAAATCCTACTCTCTTTTGTTTAAAATCTGTGTGTAGTTCATGACTAAAAGTGTGTGCCTTATTTCTGGCGGTGGTGAACACCAGATATAAAGGGATCACTTTTAAAAAAAAAGGGGGATAACACCTCTCAGCCTCACTGGGAATTATTTGCCAGATTGCTGAAAAGAAGAATAAAATGAAAGCCCTTTAACTCTCGTAGGAAGGCTGGAAGGGGTGTGGCTGCCCAACCAGCCTCCATATCAGGGTTCTGTGGGCCTGATAGGGATCTGCCTCCCGTTGTGTCCAGTGTTCGTTACTCCAGACGTTCCAGACGTTCCAGTGTCTGCACAGCTGGAGTTGAAGCTTGGTTTGAATTGCCCCGTTTCCAGAGGTTACTGGACTACAAAAGGGTTCCCCTTTTTGACTGATTAATGTCTTTTTACATTATGTGAAGGATATGTGTGCGACATCACTGCACATTCTTGCTCTGTAAATACCAGCTTGTGTGTCAGAAAGGATGTGTGCTTGACTTTCGAGTATTACACATCCGATTATTCTCAAGAAAAAATTCCAGACGGATACCTGCACTCCTGCAGGCAGCAGGGGTTTCCAAACACGGGGAGCTCAGAGGAGATGCAGCCAGGCTGGGGCAGGTGGAGGATGTGTGTGAGAGGTTGGAGGACGTGGAGGACTGAAGGCAGTGGGAGCGGGCCAGTCGCGCCAGGGGCACTTTACTGGGCTTGGGAGGCGGTTTAGGACACAGCTGGCTGTCAGAGCCCCGGATCGCCTGGCCTGAAGGAGATACAACACACTCACGCTCATACTTGCTGTTTAATCACTCAACACCTTGACATTGGATTTCAGGACAACTTTGTTGACATTATAATGTATGTTCTGTGCCAGCGAACGCCACACAGCCTTTGTTTTATACTCTATCTGATAATAAGCCTGATTAAGAGAGCCACAAGGGAAACGAAGCAAATTTAATTTCCTACTCACATTAAACCAATTGCAGGAGCAAATATGGGAGAGATTAAACGTGCACACTTAGGATGGACGGCAACTGATTAATGCCAACCCTCCCACGGGAGCTTTTAACGGCTCCCGAGGAGCCTAAGAGCTTTATATTTAGCCGTATAATGTAACTGAATTACTTTTTTCTCTCACTTCATTCATTCATATAGGAGTCCAACAAGTCATAGATGTCGGTGGCAAATCCAAGGTCTGGAACGAGGCCACTATTTGATTCTGTTTCATCTCCTTGTCATTGGGGACGTCAGGTTGAGAAGTTACCATCTGAAATTTCCATCAGCTACAATTTTATTTCTTTGATTCATTCCTTTTTTTCTTTACATTTTCAAATGAATCTGCAACCTCAGCATAAAAAAAGTTGGGACACAGTAAATTATATAAATAAAAACGTCGGTTTGTAAATCTCATAAACCCGTATTTTACATGGAACAGAAGATAGAAAACATATCAAATCTTTAAACTTGAGAAAATGAACCATCTTAAGTTAAAAAAAACACAGGGTGTTGTTTACTATTGTGAAGAATCGCCTTTTCTTTTAGCAACAGTCCGTATTCGTCCGGGAACTGAGGAGACCGGCTGCTGAAGTTCTGAGAGAACAATGTTGCTCCATTATTGTCTGAAACTGAATGTGAGTTGCTCAACAGTCCTGCGTGTTCTTTGTTTCCAATTGCTGTCAGCTTGTGAAAGGTCTGGCCTGCAGGCCGGCCATTCAGTACCTGGACTATTCAGGGGAACATGTTTTTGTAAAGGTCACTGTATGGAGTTTAAAATCGCCTTGGCTGAAAAATGCCAGGCCTTCTCTGAAAAAGATGTAATATGGACGGGAGCACATGCTGCTAAACCTGGCTGAACCTTTCAGCGTTGATGTTTCCTTTCCAGCTACGAATGCTGCCCATCCCAAAGGCTGACTGCTGTCAACAAGTCAGGTGATCCGGCTCCCCTTTTGTCTCAAAGCCCATTTGGATTTGTCTGACCAATTTTCCACTTTTCCACAAGTCCATGCTCACATTATGGTTTCTTCTTTGCACGGTAGAGTTTAAACCTGCATTTGTGAATATCAAGGCAGACTGAGTTCTTAGACGGACATTTCTGGAGGTTTGTTGTAGCCCGTGTAGTGGCCTCAGTGCAGCCTCAGGGATCAAAGATAACAACCATCCAGGCCTTGTCATGTGAGAACTTTCCACATTTTCAGAATCATTTGATGATATTCGGTCCTGTCGATGATGAGACTTCTGAACGTTACACAATTTGTTTTTCCCAGATGGGTGAATCTCTGTCCATGACTCTGCTTGTCTAAGATGCTTTTGTTATTCTGAGTCATCGTCTATCTCCTGCTATTTAACCTAAATTGTTGAAAGCTGTTTCTCATTGTCCTTTTAAAAACATTTTTTTAGCACTGCTTACCTTTCCAAGACTTTGCTGCTGATGCCCCAGCTATTTTAAGATGCATCACTTCATTACAATTTTAAATGAGCTTTTGTGTCAAGGAAACAGTTAAATCACACTTTAAACATTTGTCTGTTTTCTGTGTTATTTTGTGAATAAAATATGGGTTTATGAGGCTTACAAACTACTTCAATCCCTTTTTTCATTTACATATGTGTGAGCTTGAATGTATTGTTATAAACTTAGACAAAACAAAAGAAACGTAAATTCAAACAAAAAACCAAAGTAGTTAATGAAATTAAACATGTATAACATTTGCTGTACGAGCGGGTTTGTTATACGATCAGAACTGCTATAAAAACAGGATATAAACATCAACAAGAACAACTGGATTATATTTGTCGTTTTCTTTGATTGCCAAAATGAGCGTTACCTGCTAGAAGCTCTGCTGATCTGCGGGGGACGGACGGGCTCAGCACCGGCTCACTGCCCGTCCGGAACACCGGAGACTTGGGCCCAGGGTCAGAGTGCTGGGGCTGCGACCTGGATCCTGGAGAGAAGGAAAGAAGAGAGGACACAAAGAGTTAAAGGGATAAAACAAGGTTCATCCTGCCTTCATACAGTACATAACATAAACATTTCTCCACAAAAAGGTCCTTAATGATGCTGTGCCTGCTTGTATGCAGAAGTGGGAGGCATGTACAGTATGTGAGGAGTTTGAGGAATTGTATATTCTAATAGATAAACCTAATCCCTCACACATGCACAGCCAAATGCTCGGTGCAGTGAGCTTGTTTATCGACCGTCAGGTGAGCTGTTGAATAGTTTCAGAACCGTTGAATCTTTACGTACCCAGAGGTAGGAAGCTGTCTGATTGGTGAGCCTTGAGTGGCCGTCGCCGCTCCTGGACCTGGTTGAGACTTGTCGGCTGGCTGCCGCAGCGATCCTTCAACCTGGGAGAAAGGCAAAGGCAGAGGAACCTTGAATAAGAGAGCTTTTTTTTCTCCATACGTTTCATGCGTATTCTTTTTGTCCTGTTTCATTGTGGACATGATGTGTATTTTCTTGCAGTCCAGCTTTGTTTTCTGTCACACCGATGTGGGCTCAATGCTTTATCCTTAGCGTGTGCAAATGCTTACTTAAATATTACACACTTCTCCCTTCAGGAGAAAAGTCATTCTCCTTATTTTCATTTCTTTGGAACCGTTGTTACATTTGGAGTATGTTGGAGCTTTGACTTTCTGCCCGACTGGTGGATGCAAACAGCTGGAACTAATGGACACAAACAGCTCTTAAATGTGTGAAGGGACTTCAGAGAGAGTGAGAGGACTGGTGTAAAGCTGGGTCTTCATTATCTCTGTCAAACCCGCAGTCCACTTTATATAAACAAATGTCTCTGCTCGTTGCTGAATAGCCTTTAAAACATGTGATTCATCAAACGCAACAAGCAAACAAACAAACATGATTTAAGGAGTAATTATAAAAAAAAACACCAAAATGGTGTTAGAGCCACTGAAAAAGGAACACTCTTCATTAGGAACTTTGATTAGCGACCAAAATGATGCAGAAAAATGGCAATTAACGTTAGCACCTGAGGTAATCAACATTTATCAGCATAAATTGGTGCATAAAATGTAATTCCACTTAATAGTGTGGATATGGATCCTTCAAACAAACTGAGGTAATTTTTACTTTGTGAGTGTAGAGCAAGTGTATAAAAGGTTTCTCCTGCTCTGTTATAAATCTATACAGTCAATTATCGAATGTGGCACAAACTACGGTTAATAAATGCAAAAGGAGGAGAGTTCAAGGTCCCTCCTTCTATCGTTTACCTTTTGTGTCATAAAAATCAACGTGCCAATATGGATGGTGAACTAGTGCAGACTTAAGACAGCAGGGACCAGAAGCAGACGGCAGGTATTACAAATGCCTGCACAAGACAGTCCTTTTAAAAGACTTTTTCCACTCTTACACAGTTAAAATTGCCTTAACTTGTCTGTAGAGGCCCTTTCAACACCAGCACTTAGTGGAACTGCTTCCATTTGTGTTGTTTTGGTCCCTAACAAGTGTAAACTCCTTAGCATCCAACAACAGACCTCAGCTTGATTTAACTCTGAAACGTTCACTGTTTGTGTGTTTGTGGGAGTTTTTGGGGCACAAACCTGAGCTGGTTTCCTCGGATCAGACCATTGTCCTGGCAGTGCGTGCCATCGTGCACTCCCTGCGTGCTGTCCTGTAAGTGTCCGTTGGTTATGTTGAGGCTGAGGCGTTTCTGGGCCCGCCACTCGTCTTGGTGACCGCCTGACAGCGCGTACTTCTCCTCCAGGCAGCGCAGCGGCAGCGCTCTGTTGATCGGCTGGAAGATGATGGCACCCACCACCTTCCCAGGCCAGGCAGAGGAGCACACGTTACAGAGAACTATTGTATATTCTTTTACTCCAATAGATTATTGTCATTTTCCTGAAACTTAAAATGTCTGTATGGCTGTATGTGCGTCCAAAACAGACTAAAAGAAGCTTTCAAATGAAGGAAAACTTAACAAATTACAGTATCAAATAAACTTTGAGCCAAGTGAAGAATGAGATAATCATTAAACCCACCTGTGAGACCGGTTTCCTGTTGCCAACATAGTATCTGATGAGTGCAGGGATGCTGTCGAATCCTTCTCTTTCGAGCCGGTACTCAACTCTCGAGTAAGCTTCGTTCATCATCACGACCTGAAGAAAAATAAAAAAACAACAGATCTAATCATCCATAGCAAAGACACCACAGGTGTAAGACGTGCGCTAACTGTGAAACTGTAAATGCCTTTATTCATACTGTATTTTCCGCACTATAAGGTGCACCGCATTATAAGGCGCACCTTCAATGATTGACATATTTTAAACTTTTTCCATATATAAGGCGCACTGCATTATAAGGCGCACTAAATATATGGTAAAACATCGTACTATAGTGGCTGGGGTTGAGTTACGTATCTACCTGATGGAGCTGCGCTACAGGAAATGCTACAAAATCCTACAGCAAATGCAAATGCAAAAAAAAACAAGAAGAAAAGTACCGTATGTCAAACTTTATTAACAAAATAAAAACCAGCTTTGCTCCGTCTCGTCAAAGTCGCCATTATGCGAGTCAGGGTCGCTGCTGTTGTCTTGAACGTCTGTGACGATTCCAGACGTTTTTAACGTCATTACTTCGGCGACGCCAACTACATTACCCACAATCCCCCTGACTACAGTAACAGAAATTACCGTAATGATCATATATAAGGCGCACTGCATTATAAGGCGCACTGCCGGTTTTTTAGAAAATTAAAGGCTTTTAGGTGCGCCTTATAGTGTGGAAAATACGGTATGTGAAGGTTTGGCTTGGACCAGTGATTCTGTTGAAAACTGCACCGCAGTCCAAGAGGAACGCAGCCAAACCGCTTAACCTTCCTGGGACGCAGCGTCCAGCTACAAACACGGTCCATCGTTTCAAGTGTTGGACCGTAAAAAGATTCAGGAGGGCTGCTTGAGCTCATATATAGGTTTTAGTAACGGAAACTAATTCAGAAAACTGAGGCAGCGAGTGAAAAAACAGCTGACAAGAAGGGCTTTACCTCTAACTGCACTCCGGTGGCCAGCAGTTGCTAAATACATCAGGATTTTGAAAAGTAAATGAAAGGAAAAAAAAAAAAGGCTATTACCGTGAAGGTCACTAAGTCAGACTTTGGAGTAAAGCTTAAAGGCTGAAGGATGTTTCAGAAGACAGAAGAGGAAGGAATATTTCACTGGTCTGAGACCTTTACTGCACCTTCTTGTTGATTTTAAAGTGCTGAGCCGTGTTTCGCCATTGGCAGGTCAGGACGTAGTTTCCCGGGCTGGACAGCGAATCTCGGATCAAGAAGTCTCCATCACGCTGCACCAGGTTTTCCGCCACCTGGAACAAGGCGAAAGGTTACACGTGGACGCACACATGCAGGTTGTGTACAGTACAAATGTTCCCTGACGCTTCTGCAATGGCAGTCTGTTGCACCGTTTTCATTTGCTCACTGATTTCAGTTTAAAAACTCCAGTCTTTCACTATTCAAACAGCTAAACACATGCTGTATCCTTTCATGCTGAGTCAATAAAAGCTCATTTTGATGCAGGCAAACTAATTATTCTATTTCGTAGAGAGCCAGGAAGGTACTCAATATTAATGAAAAGTATACAACACCTCAGAGCTTCCAGCTCTTATGAAAGAGAAATGGTTTGTTCAATCAATATGCAAAGAAAACCTGACATAAGACGTGGAGCATAAAAATCCATGAAAACACAAAAATAAACATTTAAAGAGAAAATAAATGATGTTGGGATGTAAAATGAGCTAAAAAATCTCCACTTCCATTTCAGTCTTGTAGCATTTACGGCCTCTTTTCTTCTTCTCTCCAACACAAACACACATCCCTTCATACACAACTCAAGACTTTAATTAAGTAAGTGTTTGTTTAATGTATAATGGTAGTTTAGTTGAGCCAAAGGAAGCAGCTTATTAAAAACGATTACATCTGAGAGCTGGCTTTCAGAGCGGACACACAACCTCCCTGTCTTTCTCCCACGTCCCACGCAGCATACATGTATATACGCACCGCGCAGAGAGTGGGCTTTCTATACACTGACCTCAGGTTGGAAGCCCAAACCTGCTGCGGAGGCCACTGTTTAAGCTATAATCTCCCTGTAATCACCGCGGCTCTAATAATAGGTGATCTGGTTCAACCCGTTTTTAACCAGACTTTCAAAGGGAGGGACCCGTGACTCAGATTTGTGTGTGTGTGTGTGTGTGTGTGTGTTACCTGTCTGGGAATTGCTCCGTGGTACCATGCGTGGCTTCTCGGCTCTTCACAGTTCATCTTCAGCTCCTCCTCCAGCTCCCTGCGAAGCTTTTCTGAAGAGCAGTCCAGGATGAACTGATCTCTGGAGAACTGCGATGGAAACAGGAATACAGGATTCAGAGTTCAGACCGGTTCAGCTGAATCCAGCACAAATCTGAGAGGTAGTAGTTGGTCCTGTGTCCCATAGAAGCAGTGGTCATGTGATCAGGTGTGCTGCAGGTACATGGCATGGAAATCATACTGGACATTGCATTGTACGCATGATATGCAGTATGTGGCTGCAAAATTGGCCCATCCATCCATCCATCCATCCATCCATCCATCCATCCATCCATCCATCCATCCATCCATCCATCCATCCATCCATCCATCCATCCATCCATCCATCCATCCATCCATCCATCCATCCATCCAACCACCTCACGTATTTTTGGAAATATTTGTAAATATTTTGTAAATATTATCCGTTTATTTGGTGTTTACTACTTTTTTTCTCTCTTGTACATAGTCTTTTTCTACTTTCTACTTTTTATATTGCTCTTTTTTTATTATTTAACTATTTATGGTTATTTCTATTTTACATTTTTTGTATAAAGCGTGTGTGTGTTTTTGGCTGCTGCACGACTGAATTTCTCCTCTGGGAGATCAATAAAGTCTACTATTCTATTCTATTCTATTCTATTCCATCCATCCATCCATCCATCCATCCATCCATCCATCCATCCATACATCCATCCATCCATCCATCCATCCATCCATACATCCATCCATCCATCCATCCATCCATCCATCCATCCATCCACCCATCCCAAATCAGTTCTTCATCCTCTAAAACAATAATCTCAAAGACACAAACATGATTACAAATGTTGTTTGCTGTGGAATAGTGGGCACAGTAGCTTGCCCTCCAACTGGAAGGTTGCTGGATTGATCCCCAGTCTTGTCATTTGCCAAAGGGTCTCTGGGGAAGACCCAACCACACATTGCTCCCATTACTCCGCCCACTGATAGTACGAGAACCTTGCCCAGATAAATTCTCAGGGCATCCGATATTTATTGACATAATGATCCACTGTAGTGAATTTTACAATGTGAAGTGCTGAAAGAACAATTCAGCGTGTTTTACGAGAGACATTAAATTCTCTACTTTAAAATGCAGTTTTACGAGAAACCTGTCTCAACTTAATGTCTCTAAAAAGACTCATCTTCTACATTTCCAGAGTGCAATGGACACTAAGGTCTCCAGAAAAGATAACCTGGCTCTGACCTGTACCAGTCCGGATAGAGGAAACTAGGAACCTCTGCAGACCTTTCACACCTCGGACACAAACTTTTCAAACGGAGACGGTTCCTTCCCTCAGTCTGTCGCTCTGCTGAACTTTCAATAGTCACCGAGCGTCGGATGTTTGTGCAATATCTTCATGTCTGTAAATATTGGTTCTGTATTGTGTATCGTGCACACATTTTTGATTGCTGTAGCTTTTTTTAATGTTATTTTTCAATGAGCCTTGAGAAACAAAGTGTGTTGAATGAATGTGCTTGTTTGTTTGCACAAACCTGGCCAGATTACCCAAACCTGATTACTTTCATAGTTTAATAGAGCTAAACTCAACCAGGCAGGCTGATTTCACTTCCTTCATTGTCCCACTCAACATGTACTGTACTTGCATATAAAGTGAATGGATTTAGTGACCACAGCACGTCACACCTTGCTGCAACAGGTCTGTGCCAGCTTTCACCTGGTTATCTTTTAAGCTTTTCTGGGTTAATTTACTTCTCCACGCTCCAAAACGAGTGAAAAATCTTTGGTTTATTTGATGGCAGCAAATCCTAAACATTGGCGTGTCAGTCCAGCTGTGAAAGGTTCAGTCAGACTAATGCAAAGCGTTTGCAGTTTTTATATCCATTATTTCTTTTATTATTACAGCGTGGCAGGATGGAACTCGACTCCAGAGGTTGGTAAAACAAGACTTTATTCCGAGACAACGGAATCCAACTGACAACAGAACTGACAGCTGACAACAGAAACCGAACACACGTGTCCGCCACAACAGTAATAACTACTACATAATTACTTAAGACACTTCAGGCAGAAAAAAAATCCCCCTCATTTATCATATCTTAGGTAATGCTTTTGATAAGAACTTTCTGTGGGAATGGCAGGTGGAACCCGTTGGATTCAGACATCCAGGCTCTGATGCTTGAGGTGTGTGGTATCTTCATACCAGGATGTTTAAAGCGCTAAACAGCCAGGCGACCTTGGTGAAGATCCAAGACATCTTTTCAGTACCATATCAATATTAAGGACTCATATCAAGGACATATTTGAAGGTGGCCTGGGACACTTTGACAGGAAAGTATCCAGGGGCAAATTCAATGCCAGGCAAGTCTGTACTGCATCAAACGTGCTCGACGACGATGTGAGCCACGGTTTGGACTCAACTTATCCAAAATATGTGACCACCTGTCCAAAATCCAAGGCTGAATAAGCAGTGGACGTTGGAGCAGCGTGATTCCAAGGATATGTATGACCCCGTACAAGGACTGGCTCAGATAACAGAGCCATTACTGCTGTAGTGTGTTGAATACTGCAGTTTGTAATAATCACACAAGTGTTGAGGGGATTTCAAATTACCAGCACATGAAAGAAACCCCTCAGGCATTTTTCAAGAGGAGACAAAAGCTCCAGCAGATTCTGGTTTGTAGTAAAAACAGTTGCACAAATGATTCCCAATAAGCATTTCTGCTATTAAAAGAAATGTTATACATTAAATACATTTCCATGAATACATATAATTTATTGTATTGGAATACTTTGAGGTATTTTTTAACTCAACGCTCTGTTTCAAAGCTGATTGCAAGTTTTTTTTTTAAATAGTTATGGATTTACAAATGTGCATTACTATTTAAAGCGCTCATAGGGAACAGTTTTTCTGTGATATTTAACAAAATCGTGTAATTTCTGTGTAAATATCAGCTTTAATAATTCAACTGCCACCTAAACTCCTCTGCCTACTCTTCTATAACTATATAACTATATATAATTATAACTATAACTATCTATAACTGGCCTTTGGCAGGAGGGTCCCCCCTTATGAGCCTGGTCCTGCTCAAGGTTTCTTCCCTCCTAAAGGGGAGGTTTTCCTTGCCACTGTTTGGCTTAAGGCTTTTCTCCCACTAGGGGAGTTTTTACCTGCCATTGTTTATGTAATAATTGCTCGGGGGTTTATGTTTATGTTCTGGGTCTCTGGAAAGCGCCTAGAGACAACTTTTGTTGTATTAGACGCTATACAAATAAAATTGAATTGAATTGAATTGAATAACCATCACCACAACTGATACTGCAGCTAGTAATTATAAAAGTATTTTTTATTATTTATAAAGTTAGTAATCACATTTTTACACATCTCATGTGCAGCACTGATGAGATAATCCTTCATGGTTGAAAACTAAACATGGAAGTCAAATTAAAATCATGTAAATTACCCTCACATGGCCAATAATAGTCATGATAGTAATAATAATAATCAATAGTTCAAAAAAACCAAGTCAACTGAAGGTCACCTGGAACAACAAAACATGATCAAACATCAAGCGAATCAGACATGTTTCACAGTTCACACAGAGAGTGGAACATTTACTGCCAACACTGAGCTCAGACAGTTTGGGAAACTGAACAGGAGAGAAATAGCTTCTCCTATCATATCATATCAGATCCTGACAAGATGTCGAGCAACACACACCAAACACACACACACACACACTTACATGGCAGCTGCTGGGTCTCTGCATTGTGCCTTGTTTCTTCTCTTCAAACACAAACTTCATAGCAGTCGGACAAATTCCCTCACACTGCGGTCTTTATCTCTGTTATAAAACTGTTTTAAACCCTCAAAGCCGTCATCTCCCACCACCGGTCCAGCAACGTGTCACAAGCCGTCTCTCTGTCTGCTTGCTCTGGGATTTTGCCCTTCATCGCTCCCTCTCTCGACTTCACCCTGTTTCAGGTGCTGTGATGTCACGGCCCTGACACCGCCCAGCTGCCTGGACATGCCTCCATACATGCACTCACCTGAATGCCATTAACACGCCAGCGTGTGAGTGACGCTTCCCTCAGGTCTTCAAAGAGCGGCTCATTAGGGATCTTTTGTGCGTTTTGGACATCCAACGTCACGGCAGACAGTTCTTGCTGTGTATCCACGCAATATCTGAACATGTTTACACCCCTGTAATGATGTGCAGAGGTGTCAAGTAACGAAGTACAAATACTTCATTACCTTACTTAAGTAGAAATTTTGGTTATCTATACTTCACTGGAGTAATTATTTTTCAGACGACTTTTTACTTTTACTCCTTACATTTTCACGCAATTATCTGTACTTTTTACTCCTTACATTTTAAAAACAGCCTCGTTACTCTATTTCATTTCGGCCTTTAAAAAAAACTATCCAGTTAAATTGCTCCATCCGGATAGTGAATGTGGTTGTGGTTGTGGCACAGATGTTCTTGTCCAGTTTTGCTCTTACATCCGTTGTCCTCAGATTCCTGCAACTAAACTTGGATGTACATTCTAATAAAGGTTAGGATAAATGATAACATGCCTCTGAAGTTTGACTTTTTGCACCATTACAATACTTATAGGCAACTAATCATCATATCTCCTGCTCTCTGAAACACATGTTAATGCTCAATAGTACACATATATGGTTCTTTAATATATTTGCATTATACTAAGATGCATTCATTTTCAATGGCTTTTTTCCCCCTTACATTACTTTTAGTTTTATACTTTAAGTAGTTTTGAAACCAGTACTTTTATACTTTTACTTGAGTAAAAAACTTGAGTTGATACTTCAACTTCTACAGGAGTATTTTTAAACTCTAGTATCTATACTTCTACCTGAGTAATGAATGTCAATACTTTTGACACCTCTGATGATGTGACATGTCTAAGAAAATCAGTTTCTAACAGCTGACATCGACAGATGTTTCAAAATCTAGAAAAATCTTGGTACGAACTTAGATTTTCATGATAGATACCAACAGTAAAGCTCCATTAAGGGTATTTATGACATCCATCCATCCGTTAACACCCACATTCAGGTCGTGGGGGCAGCGGAGGAAGCTCCTCTCAGCCTCCAATCGTACCCTCAACCGTAGTTGAGGGTAGCATTAGAGATCAACCAGTCGATCTTTGTTGTCGATCTATTCATGGCAACAACACTAAATAAAATCTATTTTCCTGAGAACTAACATCATTCATTTACTGGCAAACTCATCCACTGTATAGAAGTAAATTATTTATTAAGTAGAAGAAAAAACAAGCATATTTATCAGAGTCTGCTGAATGAGAAAGCTGTATTACAGTAATTACTGTCTGCTCGCATGACAGTGACGAGTTCATGGTGAAATTATCCTCATTAAGCCAAAATACTTGTTGCAACAGCATGTCCCTGAAACCTGCCGGTCCCGTCTGTTGCAACGGTTGATTTTCACTTAACAGAATGGAAACAAGACTGATCTTAATTATTACAGTCCAGACCCACACTGTGATATCAGAAATAACATATAAGTGGAACAAAAGGTTTTTAATCACCGCACATCACACACGAGGGATGCAAGACTTCAAAGCTGACGGAGAGTGGCTTGTAATTCACATGTGTGTTTCAGCTTCAGTGTCATTTATAAAGCACCTTTCAAATACAGGTGCAACTCTAAATGCTTCAGAACTGAAAAAAAGGAATACCTGAAAAAAAGAGTGGAGCAATAAAAATTAAGAAAACACAACCAAAAGGCTGAAAATACCAAGTATCACGGAGGACATCAAAACAACAAACAAAGTGGAATCATTATAAACTAGTTCAAAAAGGAAGCTTTGGTGTTAGAAGCAGAGAAGGGTGAGCAGCGGGTCCTGCAGGTTACAGCTCTGCCTCCCGTCCGGGACCAGGACACCGGGGAGGTAAAGCACGCCTCTACTCTGGGAAGGAGCCAGAGCTTTGTGACTCGTGAGCAGAAGTTTATGAGTTATGTTGAAAGTAACAGGAAGAGATGTGATCCGTCCTGGAAATACAAGTCCACACGCGTTTTGGATCAACTGAAATGCATGGATCGGTCTTACTGTGTAAAAACAGATGCTCTCGATTTGTGAAATACTATCCAGAAAATTGAAACTGAAAGGAACATTATGAAGTTAAATCGACCATTGTTCTTTTCTTTTTTTGCAACGGTAGTTGTTGCAACATTGGTTGTCGAGAGATGACTGTACACACACTGTCTTTTTGTTTTGTTTTTAAATACCTTTTGTACACGTACACAGTTAAAATGCCCTTGGTTTGTCTGTATGGGCCCGACTATACGATTACTCAAGATGAATAACATTTTTGAGTCTCGTCAGGGGCTTAAAATGACCGTTTTACAGCAAACACACATCCCATTCCAACTCTGAACTGCTCTGGTCGTTTACAGTCTTCACCATCTATCAATAAACCTAGACTTGTTTTAACTCCGGACGATCCTCCTCACAGAAGTACCGTAAACAAAGGGAATGCCAATTGAAGGGCAATTGAATTTAAAAAGTAGAAAATTGTGTGTGTTCCACACGTTTATATCTCTGAGACAGGCCTGTAGCTTTAGAAGGTGATTAGTATCGGGGCTTCAGTGATTAAGAGAGCTGACATTGATTCACACACACAAATAAACCTATGCAGGAGGAACTTAACAAATCAAGTTAATCCATGACTGTGAAAATATCCCATCCCTCTCTGCGGCTGCACTTCTCGTGTTTCCCGTCTGCTCTTTCTTGGTTATGTCATTAGAACGGGCTTTTCTGGCCTCGGCGTCCATGCGTGACAGGAAGTCCACGGATCGTATTACAGCTCCAGAGCAGAAAACAACACAACTGCATTAGAGGCTCAGTGGGACACGGGCTGGTTTTGTTTCCACCATCCTGTGTCCCGTGACTTTGATGTGAGATGTATGTGTTTGTGTTGGTGCAGCAGGTGAAGGTCCTCCGTTAGACCAAAAACAAGCTTTCTGTTAAGCATCAGCCTGAGTCACCGAGTTCATTTTCTGATCATTTTCATTTATGATCTACAAGTGAGTTAGATTAAATTGATGTTTTTCTGTTTTCATGAGGCCATCAACTTAGTTTTTTTGGGGGGGTTCAGGAGCATGGAGATTAACTTGAACCTGACATTTTTCTTCATGTTAGGGTACACAGGTGCTGACAGAGGTGTCAAAAGTATTCACATTCATTTCTCAGGTAGAAGTATAGATACTAGAGTTTGAAAAATACTCCTGTAGAAGTTGAAGTATCAACTCAAGTTTTTTACTCAAGTAAAAGTATAAAAGTACTGGTTTCAAAACTACTTAAAGTATAAAAGTAAAAGTAATGTAAGGGGGGAAAAAGCCATTAAGGACAAAAGCCATTGAAAATGAATGCATCTTAGTATAATGCAAATAATTAAAGAACCATATATGTGTACTATTGAGCATTAACATGTGTTTCAGAGAGCAGGAGATATGATGACTAGTTAGCTATAAGTATTGTAATGGTGCAAAAAGTCAAACTTCAGAGGCATGTTATCATTTATCCTAACCTTTATTGGAATGTACATCCAAGTTTAGTTGCAGGAATCTGAGGGAACGGATGTGAGAACAAAACTGGACAAGAACATCTGAAACAACCACAACCTAATTCACTCTATCCGGATGGAGCAATTTAACTGGATAGTTTTTTTTTAAAGGCCGAAATGAAATAGAGTAACGAGGCTGTTTTTAAAATGTAAGGAGTAAAAAGTACAGATAATTGCGTGAAAATGTAAGGAGTAAAAGTCTGAAAATAATTACTCCAGTGAAGTATAGATAACCAAAATTTCTACTTAAGTAAGGTAACGAAGTATTTGTACTTTGTTACTTTGAGGGAGGAAGTCAACAAACATATTTTCTTCCACTTTTTGTTTCACTTTTAGTCAATTCCTTTATTCCGCGTTGTGATGCGTTCAGAGCAGTTCATACAGCCTTCACACCTGAACGGCACGCTTTTCCTGTTGCACAGGAATCTTTCCAACTCCACAAACTAAACTGGATTAACTGAAGGATCGGAGCTGGTTGTCTTATCTGGCTTTCGTATTGATAACACTTTCGTATTGATAACACTCACGCCTGCATTCGTATTACAGCAGCCACAACAAAATAGTTTCACATCTGCAGTCACACTGCCGACAGACTGAAGAGATCTGAGGTCTGACAACGGACACGCATGGGGCCGAGGCTGCAAGATCGCTCTGTGTATGAAGAGACGGACAGAGACGTAAGTGGTGGAAGGGAACTGATGAGGAAGAGCTCAGTAAGACAAAAAGGGAGGTAACGAGCTGTGAAGGAGAGATTGTGGAAACCAATCAAAGGAAGTAAGGATGGAGGAAATATGAGGAGATGGATACAGAACAGTACAGGCTGGCCTGCAATATGATGCCATCCTTAGAGAGGCTACGGTGGTACGGTAGCGGCCCGTGTGAGTGGGACTTTACACAGCAGAGTGGGCTTCAGCAGCTTCAGCAGCTTCAGCAGCCTACAGTACGTCATGGCATCCTGCCTCTCTAACGTCCTGATTTTAGTTCTCGTCTCCAGATGACTTACTACTGAACCCTTGCTGACAGAGTAAATAAGATGAAAAGAATGATCGATGTGACCCAATATCACTCAGCCGACATGAATCTCTGAACCGATTCAGAATCTACAATCAATTTTGACAAGAACGGTTGATCTAAAACTTAATAACCACTAATATTGATTTTTTGAAATGAAAACATGCCCAATCTCTTAACTTTTCTATGTTGGGTTCTTTAAAATGTATATAACTAAATTTACCTTCAGTAATGCTCACACATTATGAAAAGTATTTTTGGTTTACTGAATGCTGTAATTTTGTTTAATCATTTACTGTCCAATAATTGAATATAATAACAGAGATCCATATAAATCTGCACTTAAAATAAAGCCTTGTGTGTAATAAATACATGACATTTCTCTCAGTGGTCTGAAATGGCTCTCATCTTACATGTTACACAAATAATCTCAAAGCCCTTTGTTCAAAAGGATTTACGTTTTATTGGATTTTCTTGGTAGTTTCTGGATTTTAGACAAAAATAAAACCCTTTGCAGGTTTGTGATCCACATATTTAAAACCACGTTTTTTTCCATTTTTTTATTTTTGCGCTGTGATAACCCAGCGACCAATGAAAAGCACAACCACATAAGCTGCTTGTCATTTAAGTTCATCAGAGATAAGACAAAAAAAAAACATTTTGGCACAATCTGATTTTCAATCATCCTCCACTCATGTGAATGTTAGTGAACAATGTCCTCATTTTGCCTCAGTCTTCTCTGTTCAAAACTGATATGAGAGGCATGGTACAAAATAGGTGAAACAATACTAACAACAGTTATTAAACAATAAAACAATAACTATTGTTTTTTTAAATATAATAATAATGATAATAACAAAAAAAACATATATAAAAACTAAGCCCTTCTTTGAGTCGTGTTAACAGAAAACCAGAGCCATTTAATTAAAACAAGATTCTGGTTTAAAGATTATTCCGTTTAAACTTTAAGCACTTGATGCCTGATGTCGCATATTCATACATACATTTCTGAGACCTATGCACCGCTCCCTGAATCAAAAAATGATGCTTAGCAAAGGAAAGGCTCTTCTGTTGTTTTAGTGTCCATAATGTGAAAGGGTTAAATGACACCTAATCCTCTCCAGCACTGATGCAACGATTTTCTGTTTTGACCCAAGTATCTTGACAGACACGGAGTCGGACTGTCACTCCGATGTCAGGTATGGACCTTGTGTTTCATTAGGCGTACAGCTATTTTTCATTGTTTTCTATATGACTGAATAAAAAAAACATTTCCCAAAAATGTAAATCCAACGTGGGACTGGCTACCCTTATTCTTTTCATCCCCCCCCTCTTATATCAATTTACTTCTTATATTAAGATGGGAAAGAGATATAGTTAAGTATTAAAGGTTATGTTTTGGGTCACATTGTGTAGTAGTCAATTTGTATTATCACACTAATGTCTTTATAGTGAACTGTGTTTCAAACAAGCTTTGGACTAACCTTTTAATCTGAAATATCAAAACAAGGATTATGGGCATTGTAATGGTTTGTGGGTAGAGCACCAGGCGGGACATATCGGCCCTCTCATAGTGCAGCGTATCATTGCTGATGTAAAAATCAGCCTTTTTTTTTTTCAAAGGGTATAATCAACAAACACAAATGTTTACATGAGTTTAAGATGGGTACCAAAGGAAGATGACCATCAAAAGGGTCTCACAAAGGCAATCACCACCAGCATCATCACGTTAATAACATCACTACGGTCTGCTGTTTATCTGGTATTTCCTTTTCTCTTCTGTTTCTCTTTAGTTTGAGTCTCTGTCTCCTTTTAGCGCGCTGCAGTCAAGTTCCCATGGTCTCTAGCTGCAGAACGTACGCATCCGTCTTGCTGTCAAATCAACCCAGTTTGTTTATGACATTTATAGACGTCAAAACGCAAGTATCAGCGGTGCATAGAAAACCTCATTCATGGTCTCAACGTTGAGGATGGACTGTCTCGGTGTGAGGAAGGTAATGAATGTGGATCTTTCAACACTGCATCTCTTTATCTTGGCTCCATTATCAGAGGGGTCCTACCCATCCTGTTTACTCACAACTAAATACATGCATAGTCCTGTGTGCAGCCCAGGGAGCATTTACTGCAGGCCCATCATCATCATCATTATCATCATCATCCTCAGTGCCATCTCTGAGATATTGCTGCATTGTGCTAATGTAGCATGTTCATCTTTTTCCACTACAAACCTCATGTTCCAGAAGTTGAAGACTAAGACATGGGTCTTGAAGTTAATAACACTGTTATTACACTTGTGTTTTCAAACATGTTTTAAAAGACTGATAAAAACACCCAGAAATCACTTTACATGTATGTGTTGAACACAGCCTCACTGTTGTTGCTGCAGCTGAATGAGAGCCAGTCCCTGCAGCAACATGCCATCATTTTCCCTGAGAAAAGAGAACAAACGCATGCAGGCTTTTGTACGTGATGTTTCATGGTCAGTCTTAAATGCTCAATGTTAAAGCTTTAGATTTAAAGACAGAATGGGATAATAATAAAAAAAAACACAAAAGATTAATCTTAAAGCACTAGGCTCTTTGGATAAAACTGAAGGATTTTTTGGGCTCAGAGCTAAACAGTGCGTGTTCACAAGAGTCAATTGTGTGTTCGATTCTATTGAAAGAGAAAGAAGCTTATAATGCAGCCACATTCTGGTGAACAGCTTTTCATTTTTTCTCCTATTGGAGGCAAACGTCATCTGCGTCGTGGGAGAATTACTAAACTTTACATGAAACAACTAAATCTTCCTAATTTTCTATGCACCCCCCCCTTTAGTCTTCTAATCTGGTTTATGAAAGCGTACAAGGCGTGATTTGTGCCGGCACTGACACAGGAAGCGGACCCTCTGCGGTTAAATGGCGACCTCCCAGAGAGACAGATGGAGAGGAGAATAAAGAGAGCAATGGAATAAATCCCCAGGCTCTTTGGAGTTAAAAGTGTAGATGGTGAGTGAGGAGGAAAGCACAGATGAAGCACTGGGGGGGGCAGAGCTGCAGGGGAAAACTGATAAGAGCAACTGAGGGGCAATGGATGGGGCCTGATAAGGACAGGACTGTCTATACTACTAGTTCATGTTCAGAGGATGAGAACGTGTTGCATTATCAGACCACCATAAAGTTTGTTCTGGATACAATTCAAGGTTGTGGGGATCCTATTGATCATGTGAGAGGCAGGGTGCGCACTGGACTTGTTTCCCAGAGTTTGGGGGTTTAGAATGAGGGAGAACCTGCAAACTCGACAAAGAAAGGCCCTAACCCGTCTTCAAATCAGGAAGTCTCCCATTGCTAACCAACTTAAACTTAAACTTGTTTATTGTAAGCGGAGACTCTGCTCTGAACTTTAGGTTTCATGCAAAGACAAACTGTCCATCTGACCTGCAGAACAAATGATCCATTATACCTCAATATATTTAAAGTGACAAGTGCCTCTCACAATCTGGAGCTTATTTATAGTTTAAATAAGCATGTTACTAATTTAAGAGGCTATCTTGCTTCACTGTAAAGTGTGATTCTCATTAGTACTAAAATAGCTGCAGTATAGTGGTACTTAAAGGAAACACCTGGATGAGCATCTTGCAACAAATTAGTTTGGAAAAAGGGTATCTGGAGAGATCTCTGTGCTGAAGGCACATGCTGAGATTGAATACTGGAGCCCTCAGGGGGCACTGCATTAGAAACAGACTTGATTTTGAAATGGGACTCATGCAAAAAAAAAAAAGAAGCCATATAAGAAAATGATCCAGAAAAACTCATTTTTGGTGGAAAATCTAATTTAAAATGAACCGTGTTGAAAAACTGTCCAGATGAATCAAAACTAAACCATGGACACTCCTCCAGACTAAAGATAAGCCTACATCTCTGATGGTATGGGGGTGTTGTTAGCTACTATGGAAAGGGCAGCTGTATGTATCCATATAGGTGTTTAAAGTCATATACAGATATTAGAGCAAAATGTGCTCCTATCCCGTCTCTAAGGGAGAGCTCAGACACCCTGCAGAGGAATCGCAGATCACAGATCATCTTGTTCTTTCTGTCACTACCCAAGGCCCGTGACTACAGGTGAGGATGTAGACTGACTGGCAAACTGAAACTTCACCTTCATCAGTGACACAGAGAAGCTCAGTCATCAGGGAGGGACTCAGAGTAGAGCTGCTGCTCCTCCACTTAGATCAGCCAGCCATCTCCCACATCTCCCACATCTGCAGCAACTGGTCTCCTCCGTGATCAGACTGATGTGAATTACAGTTAAAAGAAGAGGGACTGCTACACAGTGATAAACCTCACCCAATCTGCTTTTGAGATATGTTACAATCATCAAATTCATGACTTAATGATCTAATTTTCTTCTTAAAGTGGCACTTTTCCTCGGTTTAATGCATTCATCTTTTACTATGAATAAAATAAGGGTTTATGAGAATTGCTAGTTATTTTGTTCTGTTCTAATTTACTTACTTACTACTGCAGTATTCCAACTTTCTTTAAATTTGGGTAGCACAAAACATCACAAAATGCAACTTAAACTTAAACTTGACTGTAGATGAGATCTTATCTCTGCATGACAGAGTTTCTCTCACAGATTTACACCTCACCCTAACATGTGCTTTCCTTTTTCCAGACACGCACGCATGCACACAACTACATTTGAACAGCAGATGTAACTGCTGCAGAAGTCAAGAGAACCTCCTGCCTGATCTACACAAGGACAGGCTACGTCACCACCTCCCGCACTGCTGTTTGCTTCATCCAATTAAGTTAATGACATTCATACATTTCACTGACGTCATACAGAAGACAAAGCACCACCAGATAGTTATTTATCAAACACACGAGGAGCATCACCCTGGTCCTGGTACCTCTCTGCAAGTGTAACTCTGTGTCTCACCGTTGCCATCACACACTGGCCTGTCTGTCTGGCAGCACAAGTTACAGATGAAGCCAACATGCATCTCACACTCAGACAGTCACACAGTTGCTCATTTATGCTATCGTCTGGTCTGAGTAATAAAAGCCCAGTGTTCGGCTCACAGAGAGAGCGAGGGGATGAGAAGCACTATTCAGTGTGATTAGATTTTGCTCGGGCTGGAAGTGGTACCATGTGCTTTTAGCCTGTTTTCTACATGGCAATAATAGGCTCTGCCTTTTTTCCTCTGCTTTTAGTGAAACTGGTCAATTTCCTGCAAGAGTTTCAAAGGTGGAAGTAATTAACCCTATAAAACTAAACTGACCTTTGTATCTAAGTTTGACAAGAAAACCTGGCAACGGGCTGCAGCATGTAAGCATGCACAAAAACACCTGCACACGTGCACTTGTGTTTTCAGTGAAAAGTTCACTTGGGCTGAAAGCAAAAACACAAATACTGATATGAGTTCAGTGACACACACACTGATACATGCATACATGCACACACACACACACACACAGCAATTCTCTCACCTTCCCACTGATGACAGAGCTGTTGTGGTAGAAACAACACAGGGCTGCTGTCAAAGCCTTCAGGTTGCATCGCTCCGACATGCTGGTCAACTTTTAAAACTGCTTGGACCGGCTGTGAATGCTGCCTGCAGCGAGATCACTTCAGCTGTGCAGTTTTGCCCCGCTCACGTGCACCACAGACACAAAACTCAGCTTGGGTGACTTTATCAAGTGAAAAGACCCAAATGATTTCCATTGCTTCTTCAAAGAAAAGCATCCATCTGAGGGACTCCAAAAACCAGCCACTATTTGCACTGACTTCACACAAGTCAGAATATCCTGGAGAAAAATCTTTTCAAACTAAAAGACAACCTCCACATCAGGACAAGTACAGTTACCATCACTCTGTCAAAGGCTCTCTCCTCCACAGACCCCTGCAGAGTGAACGCTCGACTGCTCACTCAGCTCTGGGTATCCTTTCTCACACTTTCTCCCCTGTGCCCAACCCCCGGCCTCCATATATGGACGAGGAAATGAGGCACGTGGTAACGTTTGAGCCAATCCTGTGGACATTTACTGGGAGTGGCCCAGAGACAAAAACCAACCTCTGGCTTCCCCTGAAAACACATGGATGATAGCGGGATAAACATACTGCACCGTACATAACATCACTTCTTTGCATCTGCCAAGTATCTAAACTATACATACAAGTCTGTCTGTGCAGCTGACAGATATATGTTTTTAGTACTGTTACTATCGTGGTGTCATATAACTATACTGATCCAAAACATAACTAATAACTAATTTATAAAATGCATTATTTATTGAATTATTACAATTTTTCTTTCAACGAACCCCCCAGAGATTCAGGACATGGGTGCACAATTAGCTACCGTTGTGCATCAAAAGAAAAAATCCCCAAAACTGCTGCATGAGTGTCTGGGAGAGGGGACAGGATCATTTGGGCTTGTGCGGATCCTGCTGAGGGGGGATGCCGACAAACAGCTGCCCACTTGTGTTACTTAATGACTACAGAGCAATTACACACTCGTTGTAGTTTAGCGCCATAACTTTCCCACCGAGTCCACACACGCAGACTATGCTGGGCTCAGAAACGTGCGACAGCGAGGGGCAGACAAACGGAAAGGACAGGACAAAAACAGCCACGGCTTTACAGCAAAGGCTCAATCAGGTCTACCCGTGACCCGCCGCGTACACACCAACAAAAACTGCAGCAAAAAAAAAAAGAGTGAAACCCCAGAAGTCACCAGTTAAAGGAATATTCTGCCACTAATTACAGTGTGAACTCTGTAAGGATCCAGGAAGGAAATACATGTCGAACATTCCCTGGGGTCACACACACACACACACACACACACACACACACACACACACACACACACACACACACACACACACACACACACACACACACACACACACTGTCAACCACAGCAGCCCCAAATCACCAGCTAGGCTGAATATGCACCTTAAAATACACACATGTGTTGCTCCAGGAATGCTCTGGAAAAACAGCCATGGACACAAATCTGCGCTCTGAGGTTCTACATTTCTGTCTGTTTGTTGTATCTGTCAAACGGACCGAGAGGCAGAGTTGTTTCAGCCACTTCAAGTATATATACATATATATATATATACATACATATCTGTGTATAGGTTTTATATGTGGGGTGGGATTCTTACCCTCTACAACTTGTATAAATAATGTGCTAAATAAGTGTTAGAAGTCCGGCACCGAGCGTTTCTCCATAAATCAAGCCCCCCTAAACCCCGATTTTCCAATAATCTGATAACAGTGCATTAAAGAGTCAGGTGTGTAAAGTTACCTGCAGAGCAGAATAGTATAATTCAATAAGTACAAACACTGAGAACTTGACACCTTTTAACTGATGGCACTGAGTGACGCTCAGTGCCACCAAAGCTCTGCTAGTACTCGTTCCAGGTCTGGCAACACTCGTGAGAGTTTATCACTGCACTCCAGTGATCTCAGGGATCACTGGAGGGCGGGAGAGGAAGCAAATAGCTCAACGTGTTTTGTTCATGATTCATTTAAACAAATTCACTATTATTATTTCAACACTCATATAAAGTGAATGACTGACTGACTGAATCAATACAATTCAAAATAAATTCAAAATTCCAAATAAAATCATCTTTGGATTTTTTCTGTAACCATGAGAAGAAAAAGAATCCTTGGGATTTTGTAGAAGCTGAATGAGCTTTTCAAAGTAGAATTAAAGCCCGGATCCAGACGGGCTGAAGAGGATATTTTAAAGAAGTTGAGAAGGATTAAAAAAGAGAGCTAAACAGGACATAATCTAAGCCAGTCTTTCTCTCTGCTTCACAGTAAATGGGAAATCATGGAAGAGCTTGCAGTGGTGCTGAAGACAAGTCAGAATTTTGGAAATCCTGATTCGAAAAGACAGAACAAAAGGAGGAAGGACTGAAGTGCTGGTTGATTACAGAGAATGTGAAGGAGCATCTCTGCACTGCAGATATTTAACTGGCAGTGGATTTCCATCCATGTTTCTTGGGAGAGAGTTCACCTGTGTTACCTGCTAACCCTGCATATAATGTCATCAGATCAGCTGTTGCCAGGCAACCAACATACCACCCAACGCATTCATAGAGCTCTCTGGATATTACAACTACACCTCTCTATCTGTCCAACTTTCCCACAGGTTGTTAACTCATTTTTTTTTCTTCCCACTCATTTATTCTCAATTCATGCTGCAAAAACAGAATGTCCCTTTGGGCATGAATAAAGTATTATTCACTTCAATTCAGTTCTCAGCAACAGTCTGGAGCCCCAGTGATGTTAAAAGGCATCTATGGCTCTGTTTGATAGGGTGGAATTAGGAGAGAGTAATGAAAAAGCAGACATCTGGGAGTCTTAGGGAATCTTTTAGATATAGCTGAGTTCAAGATGAAAAAGTTCTAATATGAATTTAACAATATATGTCTGTTCTTGTGAGGTAATCGTGTGATTAATGAGTGCATGATGCATTCTGTGTGACTCCATACTGATATGAAGACATTCTGATGTCACTGTGACAGTGTAGAGATGAAGCAGCTTCTAAATTTAGCAGGATGGCTGAAGACTTAGCAGAATTATTATTGATCATGTACTGTAGCGAGCTGCTGGCCAGCTGCCTGCTCTGCTTATAGGCTTGACTGATTGGCTGTCCAGATCACAAGCTCGCTGCTGGAGCTGAACGGGAAGGGCGACCACCAGACGCTTGGCTTTTTGCCCGTTCACCATTTGAAGTGAAGCCTCGCAGACAGACCGAGCTGATGATCCCAGCGCCTGCTCATCCTGATCCACTGCCGTCTCTTATTAGTAATACCTCCAAGTGGCCACTAGCCTGTGCACTAAAACACTCAACCCATCACAGAGATGAGAGGCCGAGAAGAGAAAAGGAAACATTTGAAAAAAGTGTAGTTATAAACTAAAATCTTTGATACTATTACTCATCATTTTACTGCTGCAGTCTGTTTGCTGTATGTGTAACAACTGTGTCAATGTCTCTGTGTTGAAAATTAAGCCACTGCAACCCGAGACCCCAACACACACACGCACGCACGCACGCACGCACGCACGCACACACGCTTGCACGTATACAGAGATGTTATTGTTTTCTAAAGCTCTCTCATGAGGTTGCAGAGTCTCATGAAAGAGAATCACAGAAAGAGAAAGAGAGAGAAGGAGCAGAAGTGGGAGAAAGGAGATTTATGTTCATTCAGAATCCCAGAGGGTCGATCAATCAACTTGTCATCGAAGATTATGGAGATTGTAGGACATTACGCTGCCACCTGTTGTCACACAAGGTATTGTCCTCGATAGAATAAACACAATTATTAAACTGATGATGGACAGAAGTCTTAGTACCATCCATCTTTCAGCTCAAACAATACCAGCAAATATTCTGTTATCAAAAGCTGTTTCAAAGGCATTATTTAATTAAAAAAGGCAAGTTCTTCATGTGATCAGTGTTGAGAGTAATGTCCAGCACATTTTGACTTTGTTGTCATGGTTTTTCGGAAACACAAAAATACTTTTTTGTTAAATTTCAGTATTTGTTCTACAGCTTTTGCATGAAACCATGAGCTATGAGGTCAAAGAAACACTTCGTTGTGAATCCGACTTCATGAAATATTGTTTTTTACTTCTTTCTCCTAAGTTCTCCTAGTTCTCCTAAGACACCTCCTTGCCTGCAAACATGCAATCCTACTCACTTGTGCTTGAAATAATCAATGCCTGATTGCACTGATAAATGCCAGGCTCCCTGCATTAACACCATTAGAGCACTTCTGCCCTTTCCATGGATATAACACAGAGCACTCTGAGTGTGTGCCGGCACACACGCATGGATGTGTGTGTTTTTGTCCACTGTGGAAATACAAACACACCTGGAGGAGCAGGGGAGAGCTGACAACTACATTTTCACACATATTATATAACACAAGAGTTACAGTAGCTCCATATGCGGTCAACGCACGCACGCACGCACGCACGCACGCACGCACGCACGCACGCACGCACGCACGCACGCACGCACGCACGCACGCACGCACGCACGCACGCACGCACGCACACACACACACACACACACACACGCACACACACACACACACTTTGTTGACACTAGTTCAGAGCCCACTTTAACCAAAGAAATACACACTTGTTGCTATCCGTGTGACTGTGTGTGCGAAGTGTGTGTGTGCATGTGAGATCAGCAACAAGCTCTCGTGGGAAGGACTGACTTTGCTTTTCACACTGAGGTATCAACACCCAAACACATGAGCTAATAGTTGGAGGGATGGATGGATGGATATAGATGGTCAAGGGATGGTGGGAAAGGTGGAGAGAAGAATAGAAAAAGCATATTGATAAGAGAAACAAGAAGAAAAGCTACTATCACAGCATATATGTGTAGTCAGGACAGCCATGTACTAAAATCTAGTAATGATGGATGAAGATATTATACGTTGTTCACTGGGAAACAGAACATGACTGCTATCCATGCTATCCATGAGGAAAGACAGCAGGGTATACTGTTATTTCCCTAAAGCAATGAGAATACAACACAGGTTACAGGGCAAAATAAATAAATAAATAAATAAAAATGGAGAGAAGACGAGGAACACCAACTGCTTTGTTTTTAAACAAAAATGTAATCATGAAAAAAGAAACTCACATTTTTTAAATCATATTTTTCTGTTTCAAAAGCTTGAGTGTGTACGTACATTTTTACATAATAAGTGAGCAAATTCCTTTACTGTAAGCAATCTTTATTGAGCTTTGCTTCACTAAAACTCACCATCACTACTTGGTTTGTGTTAAAAACTGGAAACAAAACAAGCCCGGGGACATTAAACCTTTGATTTGTAATTCGCTGTTGCCGACATGTATTTGTGTTTGTTTGATGCCCTTCTATTACATGACGATGAGATGATACATTTTTCAGGATTATAGCAAAAGCTGACAACAACAAAGACATTGAGAACACCTGATGTCAGCTAGATGATGCCGCGATAACAAAATCATCACCTCTCAACCAGTGACGGATGGGGCCCAGGTGGTGTGTGTAAGTATGATTTAAAGCTGCGTGACTGCAGCAGCAAATTGGCAGACTGTATGACTTGAAGGCATATTATCCTCCTAAGCCCAGAACCAATTGGATTCACTTCTCTCAAGATTGATGTTCACAGTGAAACCAGCTGAAAGAACTCGCTGGTTTTTCATAGTGTGAGATGTGTTTTGAGATGGATTTCAACATTTTTCTTCAGCTTTAATAAATCCTTTCACATTTTATGCCACCTGTCAAAACATCTTTACTTTAGAGTTCTTGTATCATCACAGCAGTGTGTCAGATTTGAGGTTTTATGTAACTTTTTTTTCATCTTGCAGTAGTAATAATACATACCGTAATAATAAAACTTTTTTAGCTTGCATTTGGATGTTTTAGCCCTTTAAAGTGTGCAAAAACAGAAAAAGTTTTCAGCTTTTCATTTTGCAAATACACAAAATATTTACAGTGATTTTAATGACATCTTCTTAAACTTGAAGCCGCAGCTGCGTACGTTTGCCAAACACTGTACAAGACCAGAATTGTTGCTCCTACCTTGACATAGTCGACGACGGCGTCCAGAGCGGCTGAAGGGTCCCTGGGAAAGACAGACAGAGACATGGTCCGGTTTAGAGAACACATCTTCCTAGTGGGACCACTGAACTGCCCGTTGCCTTTAGGTTCCTCCTCTTGGTCTCTACAGAAAAAAACCCGCTGAGTAATCTGTGTTGGATGCGGGTTCACGTGGGTTCCTAACTGGTACTGATGTTGCTGTTTTCGTCCCTCTCAGATCTTCTTAAAGACGATGTGGTTCAGCAGAGGCGTGACATTTCTTTTTTCTCCTTCAAACAGATTTCATGGGTCCAAACACGCTTCCATATCATCTGCACCCGAGATCAAGAAGGTAATTCTGCATGGAAATCTTCAAAGCGTAGCTGTTACGTAAGCTCACCACTTTTGCAAGAGGATCTCTGAGAAAGTGAAAGTAAACTTCACACTATCCTGCTTTAAGCCTGAGTCCTGCCCTTCTCTCTGTCCCATTCGCTGCCTGTCTCTCACTCTTTCATTCTCTTAGATAGTGGTAAAAATGTTCACTCTCTGCCCGCCTGACCTCCTCCCTCCCTCTCTCTCTCTCCTCCCCCACCACAACACACATCACAGCCACACGCCTACCATTCTGAGCCCACTGACAATTTCACAGAGAGGTTAGAGCATGCACACAAAAGTGACACCAGTCACTGCAGATAGTTAGCTGTTTTCTTCCTCCCCCTCTTCATCTGAATGTATTTCTTATATAAAAGCTGGTTCATACATTTTTTTTTATGATATATTTGATATTTTGTCAGTTCAAACCACAGCTTTTAGGAAACAAACAACCTGCGTAGACTCCATCCCCTTTTGTTCTCTGTTTTTTCCCCTTGAATATTGGTACTCTAGACCCGGGCATTACTGCAGCTCAGAGTCTCTGTCTACAGGCAGCATCCACAGGCTCAGTGAAAGAGGTAATTAGCTCAAATCCCCAGCTACATTAACAAGGTTGGTAGTTTAAATCCCTTAAACCCTCTATGGTGTTCCCACGGGAATATTAGCACAGTCCAATACTTACCAAGCCCAATATGTTTAGCTCTAAGCTCTCTCGGTTTTAATATGGGCCCAAATAATGAGTAGGATTTGCTTATGTAACCGAACACAGGCCTCCATTCACAACAAACTAGTCATTTATTGAGCGTTCAAGTCTCTCCGTCACCCTCAGGATCTGCTTCAGATTTGAGTAATCCAAGACCCAAGGAGAGCAGAATACGGCCACTGACACTGGCTAAGACCCACAGATCACTTATCTACCGTATCCTGACGTGGCCAACACGGAGCCGTCTTCTGAATAGAGGAAGCGCTGGTTGGTGTTGGCGGATGCTCCTAGGAGCAATGTAAATATGCTGGGGGGGCAGGAAGGAATCTGTACGTTTACCCGTGTAAACTCTACCCCATTTTTCACATCAAAACAGTTGAATAGTGAAGATGCAAAAGAATGCGTCTTTTAACAGCAGGGACAAACATCTATGACACTTTCTTTTGAAGCGTAAGCTGTGTAGGCATCAGCCTCTGTACATGCAAATAAAGTGGTTCCAGTTCATTTAACAGTTTCATTGTGCAGCTTGTATTTCTGGTATTCTGGTCATTTGGCATGTAGCAATCTTTATACAGAAGTCTGTCACTTTAGATGCTTAATATTCAGAGGTGTCAAAAGTATTCACATTCATTACTCAGGTAGAAGTATAGATACTAGAGTTTAAAAATACTCCTGTAGAAGTTGAAGTATCAACTCAAGTTTTTTACTCAAGTAAAATTATAAAAGTACTGGTTTCAAAACTACTTAAAGTATAAAAGTAAAAGTAATGTAAGGGGGAAAAAAGCCATTAAGGACAAAAGCCATTGAAAATGAATGCATCTTAGTATAATGCAAATATATTAAAGAACCATATATGTGTACTATTGAGCATTAACATGTGTTTCAGAGAGCAGAAGATATGACGACTAGTTGCCTATAAGTATTGTAATGGTGCAAAAAGTCAAACTTCAGAGGCATGTTATCATTTATCCTAACCTTTATTGGAATGTACATCCAAGTTTAGTTGCAGGAATCTGAGGGAACGGATGTAAGAACAAAACTGGACAAGAACATCTGAAACAACCACAACCAAATTCACTCTATCTGGATGGCGCAATTTAACTGGATAGTTTTTTTTTAAAGGCCGAAATGAAATAGAGTAACGAGGCTGTTTTTAAAATGTAAGGAGTAAAAAGTACAGATAATTGCGTGAAAATGTAAGGAGTAAAAGTAAAAAGTCGCCTGAAAAATAATGACTCCAGTGAAGTATAGATAACCAAAATTTCTACTTAAGTAAGGTAACGAAGTATTTGTACTTTGTTACTTGACACCTCTGTTAATATTCAATTCTGTCAATGTGTTGAAAAGTAAAACCAGACGAAAAATGCAGGATGGTTGTTGAAATGTTTCTGCATGTGTTGCTTCTCTGGGGTCAGTTGTGTATCTGACTTTAGTGTGACCTTTACCTGCCCCTTGCAACTGTGGCCTGGCTGTCCACTGTGAGGCTGCAACGAGAACCACCACAGACAGACAACACCCATAAGTCCCTCTGGGTTAAATGAGCCGCTATCGAGGGAATTTCCCTCTGACTCGGGCGGGGTCAAAGTTCAAGCTCCCAAAATGAATGACATCACTGAGGCCGATAGAGACTCTGTATCCTAGATATCATTTGTTAGGTGAAGGATTTAATGGATCCTTTAATCTTTATTCTTTCTTGACAATGTCATTTAAAATAATTTGAACAAAGTGGGTGTGAGATGTCTTGGCCCCAGGCATTCCAGTCCACACAAACTGGTCACTGCTAAATTTGTCTTTTTCTTGCCCATGTTGCTAAAACAGGATTGGTCACTGATTTTTTGGGGGATTTTTTTTTTCTGCCTCTGGAACCACAAAGCAATTTGTAACACAGTCAGGGGCAGAGAAAGAAAGAGCTGAGGCGAATAAGAGCATAAAAAATAAAGAGCAGGGAAAGCAGAAGAAGGCGGCACTCGCCGCAGTCTTTTTCTGGCTACTGTTGTTCTTTGTGCTCCACCACACAATAGTCAGCATGAGCACAGCTGGCTTTAGTTAGGGAGGAAACCGTATTTGTCTGCATATGTGTGGGGGGTGAGAGAGATGGAGAAGGGACGAGAAGAATGAAGACAAGGACAGACAGCAGAGCCGATGAAGCGCCGACGAGAGCGTGCAGTACCCACAGGCCGCCAGCAGAGGTCAGTGTGTTTCCATTAAACACGTCAACAGAGGCTTTTAGTCAGCAGTTACTGTAACTATCCTAATGCTCAATTTGTTTTATATACACAGAGAGAGATAACTTTTTAAAAGGAGCTAATGCAACATGCACATAGAAACTATAAGAGAGATACATTAAAAATAGGAGCAGACGTAAAGCATCTACAGGGACACCTAAGCATGCAGAAAAAAGAACCATAACATATTTGGAAAATATTTAGTAACGCCATTTGTCGCCCAATGACAGGTGCAATGGGCTCCAGCCTCCAAAACCCTGAGCAAAGGGGAAGCTGGATGAAAAAAATGGTGAGTGGATTGTGCCGTTTTTTTATGCTGATTTGTCTTGTATACACTAAACATCTGCAAGTCAAGATTGTGTTTTTAATTTGTAATACAAGTGTGAAGAGCTCCAATTTTAGATTTATGCGATACCTTGTCCAACAAATAAGTGTTTTTGTTTTTTTTATTTCTTTGTTTTTTCTTTTCTTGGGTAACTAAACTTTAGGCACAAAGTCCCTGTTGGAGGAAAAGAATGACGTGTTTTATGTCTTGTTTGTTACCAGTACTGCTATTGTTTCCTTTTCTGGTTTGAAAGTAGAATGTAAAAATGAAAAGGAGATCGTGTGACATCTGAAGCGTGTGATATGTATGAAAATGTTGCTCAATAAACATAAAGTTGAAAAAAAAAAATAAAAATAAGAAGTGAGTAGAAGGAGTCTGGAGACCCTGATGAGGCAACTCTGGCAATGAAAACTGACAGAACGGGTAAAAGAATTTGGGACAAATCTGTTTCCTGGCCTTCACCCCCTGACCTTTTGGAAGGCTTTTCTTACAGCACGAATAGAAATGTTTGCTTTACACTGTTCTTTGAATTCCTAGAATATCTAACTCTGTCATAAAACCTCATCTTATTTGCAGAGCTGAACTGTCCATCAATCACAACCTGGCGTTTTCCTCCTCCGGTTGTCTAAAGGGTTAAGGTGCAACAAATGATCACAATAACTGAACATGCATGGATTTTTATTCGATAAACAAACCCATTGTTTGCCTCTTGAAAGACAATATGGTGTTCCAAATGTTAGATATCATCAGAGGTATAGTTTATATTGTTTTGATAGGGCCTTACAGGAAGAAGATGTTTAAATCAGAAGCTGATTATGGTCTGTCTCTGCACTTTGCTCTCTTTGATCCCATTTCCTTTGCACTGTGGCGCTGCTGACCCCCCCTCTTCCTCTCCTGGTGGTCCTCCAGCTGTCCACAGAGGTCAAGAGAAAGACAAACTGTCCAATCGGGAGCTAGTGCAACACAAGGTCAGGGGCCGCAGGTCAGCCGGCAGCATGGGCAATGAAAACTCAAGCCAGCGGTTACATACCACAAAGATAAACTTTACTTTTTTTAGACATCTACGAACTGCGTTTAGTTTAGAAAATTCTAAAATCTAGCCTATATTAATGATCAATTTGAAAATATGTGTAAACAGTTTTTGGGACATAAACAAGATTTTCTTTGTCTATTAAACATCAATCAGTAAAAAGTCTGCTCCAGCTCATGACTTAGTCACCTGCACAGGCTGAATTTGACCTGGACAAATTGTCCTGCTGTATGTCAGCGGTGTATGAAATGGATCCAGCGTGGAGGGAGAGAGATAAAGGCGAAACAGACAAAGAGTTCACAGTAATCTCTGATCAGCGCTGCCACACCCTGACCTACAAAGGTAACCCAACTGCTGGGGGCAACACACACACATACGCGCGTGCACACAAAGCCGGCTGTATCAGATACAGTCGGCTGTAATTCAACACTAGAGACAGAAAGATGGTGGGACGTGATGAGGGATGAGGTGTGTGTGCGTGTGTGTGTGTGTGTGTGTGTGTGTGTGTGTGTGTGTGTGTCCTCTCTGAAGTGGGGCTGACTGCTACCTCACCCCCTCTGGGCTCTATTTGCAGCCTCCCCTTTTTAAATCAAGCTCCAAAATCTTTCTCTCCCTCCCTCTCCTCTCTGAAGATGAGGTTTGTTTCATAAGGTGCCCGGCCGGTTCCACACCTTCCAGTCAGTTCAGTCCACAGGGTTTAAGAGAAAGACTCATGAATCACAGGTTACCAATTCTGCTTATCGTGGGATCGGTTTCTCCCGTCCACAATGATGAGATTTTACATGACACTCAGAAACAATAAAAATCCATGTTATGATAAATGTCTCTGATAATCTTGTCATTGTGCCATTCGCAGATAGGATCTATGATCAGTACCGACCACAGCAGCTGTTGTACAAAAATAATCAAGCTAATTAGGTTTGAGAATAACGCTCTGCGCGCCCAGGAAATGAGCATTTGAAGCCTGAACTTAAGACACGTTTTAGAGAGTCTTCTTCTGTGTCGTGTTTTTCTTTTTTCACCCAAGATATAAAATCAACCAATCAAAGCGAAGTAAATAAGACATCTACTACAGCAGTGTTTAATAGATATAATCTGCACATGATGTACAAGAGAAAGTCACTGGCTGAAACGGAAGAGACCAAGGGGAACATTGTCCGTGTTTGTGGTTTTACGGGTGTTTACCTGTAACCATGGAGGTCGTCAGTCATGTTTTGGACCAGTGAAGATGTCGCAGGTTGATGGATGTGCCCGGGAGGCAGCACTGTGTTCCCACCAAGTAAAGCCTGTTTGTGGTTGGCTTTAGCATCCCATGTGTGGTTCCCATGGCCTCCGACTCTTTTGCGGCGAGGCAGAGTTCCATGAATTGAGATTGGCTGGTAGGAAGCGGCGGGAATTTCTGATGAGCCGCTGCTCTGCCCTGGAAGGACACTGGAGGGTAGAAACAAGAAGTACATATTTAAGAACTTTTTTTTTGAATTTTTTATGAATCTTTGAGTGTTTAAATAATGTATTTCATGATAAAATGCTGTCTTATAAAAGATGGATTGTGAAGCTTTCTTGGAAATGCAACATTTCCTCACATCTGATGCTCACTAAAACATGGTGGACTTAGGCCCCGTTTCCACGTAGCAAAAACGGTGGTGTTTTCATGCGTTTTGGCCGTTCGTTTACACGAAAACGAAGCCCAAAGTCACCAAAAACGGTCATTTCTGAAAACTCCAGCCAAAGTGGAGATTTTCAAAAACTCAGTTTTCACGTTTGCTTGTAAACGGAGGGAAACGGAGATTTAGGCTTCAGAACGTCACATTATGCAACAGAAACGTCACCAGCGTCATGTGTGCGACCTGTGTTTACAATTTGTTTGGACACCGTCAATATTTTCTTGTATTTTACCTGTTTTATATTCTAAAGTCACACTTAAAAGTAACTCCACTTCTCTGTTAAGCCAAACGAAAGACTATCGTTCCGTCTTGGAAGTAACTGGCAGTCCAGGCTGATTTATGGTTCCGCGTTACACCAACGCAGAGCCTACGGCGTAGGGTACGCGGCGATACGCACTGTACGTAGGCTACGCCGTCGATTTAACGCGGAACCATATTATTCAATCTTCACACGTGTCATTTGTTGACGTTTTTTTCCAGAATTCTGATTGGCTAGCATACATTACGCTTCTCGTGACACTGCCCCCTGCAGGTTTGGATGCTCATAGCACCTTAACAGCGTATTTATCCGGGTTCGTGTAAACGAGGATATTTTTCAAAACGTAGAGGGGGAAATATCCGTTTTTGTAAATACCCGGCTATGTGTAAACGTGGCCTCAGTCATGAGTCACAGGTTTCATATTTATTTGCATATATCTGTTTATAAAGCTCTAAGAATTAGTGGTGGTCAAACCTACCCAGGTTTGGTGCTGAGGAGGTCCATGGAGTTGGCAAGAGATGTCTGGAGCCTCCTGGAGGAGCAGTTGCCGTTGGTCGGGGCCCCAAGGGAGGGGCCGGGCACTCCATGGTGGGCAGGGCCTCCAACCAGGTGGTGTGCATGGAGGGACCGGGGCAGACTGGCGAAACGCCCCTCAGCCATCATCCTCAACTCTGGAACAACAAATGCAAGACATCAACAGTCTGAGGGAGATGAGGTGAATCATATCCTAAACTGGCACCACTCAACTGTGGAAAAGTTGCTCTCAGGTTTTCCGTGGAGGAATATACAAATATAACCCGGCAACCCTTCCTACTTCTTTTCCTCTTCAATTCAAAGAAGTAGTCTGGTTCCTCTGGATCCACCCTTGATTCCCAGGGGCAGTACCAACGGTTGCAGATGAAAATGCATCTAGACGCCACTGGATGGGCACCAAACCAACCAGAGGAACTAAGGACGATGTAGCAGAATGGAAACCAGACCAGTATCAACCAAAGACATCTCAATTGGCGTGCAGTAAATAACTGCTGTTGTCTTTGCAGTAAAAACGTGTTGATCTGAAGTGTTACTAACATTTCTGCTGCCGTCTTGGCTGCTTTAATTGGCTCCTGTACGACTGATCACATAAACACAACCCCCTTCATCGTAATTGGTTTGGTACATTCTGCACCAGTGAACATTGATGGGAGGAGTATCCGATTCATTTCATGAGTGAGAATGTTTACAAAGTGAATGGTTGTGGTTGGCCAGGCTAACAAATACACGGATACTTTCAAAAACTCCACTGAGCAAATACGAGAACAAACCTTGAAGAGTGAGAGTTTCTAGAGACGTAATTACAAACATGCTTACAGTATTCTAAGGGCCCGATTTACTAAAGGTTTGCGTGTGTAAACACGTGTGCAAACTTGACAGCACCCGCAAACCAAAGTGCCAGCTGATCTACTAACAGCGTGCAAAGAGGACTGCGTCTCTCAAATGCGCAAAATAGCACACCCAATTCAGTTAGTACTTTTGCCCTGATGAAATATGGGGCGTACCCGCCAGAAATCCTAAATACTGGGAGGGGAAGATGCAAATTGGTCCATTTACCACGCGCAATGAGATTTACCAAGCCTGAAAGTTTTTGCGTGGATTGTGATTGCGTCTGTATTTAATACGTTCGAAAGGAAGGTGCTAATCTCCACATGCAAAAGGAGAAATATTTTATTTGAATGTTAAATCGAGTATTATTCAGCAAAAGGTTGCCACAGGAGGCACATTCATTTTTTTATTTGTGATAATAAATAAATCACGTGTTTTCATGGAGAAAAAAGTGTTTCTCATTGTGCGCCTATACTTGTTCTGCAGTCATACCCTGGTGTTGTGCCGTATTCAGCACCCCTGCCGTGAAAAGCACCCCCCCGTCTGACAAAAATGATATTCTCATTCCGTGTTCTGTTCATGTTCTGTTGTCCATGTTCTGTTTAGCGTCCGGTTTTGTGTTAATGATTCATGTTTAAATGCGCTCATGGATTCGGGTAAAAAAAAAAAAAAACGGGTAAATGGTTATTGATGTCATTAATTAATAGCCTGCTTACTGTGTTGTCTTCCATAATATTTGTAAATATATATAATATAAACTCCTAAGTATGTGTTTGTGTGAGTGTGTACATATAAATATATTGAAGTGTCAGTGTGTTGTTTTTTTTCTTGGTCTACTTATCATTGAATATACGAGGGGGTGCTTTTCACGGCAGGGGTGCTGAATACAACAATTTGCCTCTTCCACTAATATCTCTAACTCCAACTCGTCAAATTTAATTTTGCGCTTGCGACTATATCCTGCTTTCCATCCACTCTCCATGGTGCAAAGTTTGCGCCGCAAACCGTAAGACGCGCAACACCTCATTTAAATACTGAGGTTTGCACCTGTTATCAATTGCGCACGCAATCTTAGTTGATCATCCGCAAAACACACAACAACAGCACGCGCAAACTTTTTCAGTGCACACGCAATTTAGTACTCTTTATTTAGAATCTTAGTAAATCGGGCCCTAAGACATTTACTTATGTTACCATGGAAACACAGACGGTTCAGCTGTAATATTCTGTAACACAATGCTCTGATGAAATATCACGATACACAATAAAGGAGCATCGGGACAACAACTGCCACAGCCAGATACAAGGTCACCACCAAGGTCACATGGACATATTCTCACACACTTTCAAGAGATCCAAATACAAACAATAACGTCCCCTGAAGGATGAGATACGGTCATTATGTTTTACAAGAAATGGTACCTACCAAGCCTATAAATACTCAAAATATGTTACTGATCTTTCCAAAATTTCCATGTCTGCAAACATACAACAACAACAGCAACAACAACAACACAATCACATTAAAAATTAGTCTGTTATTTTCCAAGTGCAATACAGTCACACACTAAATATATCTGGTTAATCAGATGGAACCTAAGGGCCTGAGATGCACATCTAAATGTTAAATTACGCACAGTTGTGAGCGTTGTGACAGCAGAAGGGAAAGAGAGAACAGACGGAAAAAAATCATCAAAGGTGTCCTCTTTATTTTTGTCTGAACAGGCTCTTTGCTGTCCGGCTCAACATCCGTTACAAAGAAGAAATTCACCGCAATTTTCAACTATAATGCTGTGTATCACTTGTTTCCCTGATATTGTGCAGCTGTAGTTTCCAGTGTGAGACTGAGCAGTTCACCTCATATACTGTATCCCATAATGCAATGGGCCAGTCATAGTGACCACGTAATTATGATCCTTTACAGCAGCATACTTTCCACTAACTACTATCATCTACTGTGATAAAAATGCATCCATCCATCCATCCATCCATCCATCCATCCATCCATCCATCCATCCATCCATCCATCCATCCATCCATCCATCCATCCATCCATCCATCCATCCATCCATCCATCCATCCATCCATCCATCCATCCATCCATCTAAAGCTGGTTTGGGGAAAAATGCTTCAAAATAAAAGAGAGGAGCAAAAGATTTACCTTAGAAGAGCAAATCTGAATCCATGGAAAACCAAAAGTCCATGTTCCACTAAAACATGGAAAGAAGGAACATAAACTTCCCAATAAACCATGATAAGTTCATATCTTTTTCAAACTATTTGGACAAGTATAAACAAAAAGTACTCATAAATTGTGAATGATGAATAAAACAGAAACACCAACACTCAAAACAAAAATGTGTCAGTTTACATTAGAGGATGCTTGTAGATATCTGACTCAGCAGGGTAGTCAATCATTTTAGTGTCTGATAATTTTACTTCAACTATTTAAACACATTACTGGGAACAGCATCAATGTTTTTAGAGATGCCTCAGTGTTTGTTTATAGCAACACTATCATACCATTACGAAATTCTTAAAATACTTCACATTAAGCCAATCTCTTTAAAACCAGCTTCCACTCTACACTTATGATAAAGTGTGAAAAAAAATATTTGCACTTTGCTCCAACAAGCTCTATTTTCCCTGATGTCTGATGACACATATGCACGGATATAAATACACAGTGATGAACAAGACAGATAGGCTGGTAGGGTTGCGAAAACAGTGGGCCCGGTTGCCATAAATTCCCCTGCTGCGTGATGAGCGGACAGCGTGCCATCATCGGCTCTGAATCACTCACCGTGCAGCAGTTAGTCATACTGTACAAACTAAAATATCACAACATGATAGATGGGTTTGGCATGCTGCTTTCAATGGAGCCTCCTAATCTCATCAAAGCCAAGAATCTGGTCTCAGCAACCACACTGGTTGTTATTGTGACTCTGGGTCACCAGGCTGATGGTAATCAGGTGAAGTACGCCGCTGAGTACGGTGTTGCCGGCGTGCCAGATGCAGTCGGCCCAGCCGTGTTTAGACCCGAGGGGATCAATGTGGTTACTTAATTGCAAACACAGAGGATCGTTGTTTTCAGAAAACTAAATGCTTTGACCAATTTTTACTGGTTGGAGGCTCAAATGTTTATGTAATTCAACGACTTCTTTGAAAATGTTCAGATTAATTTAGATTAGGCCAGCGACACGTGTGAAGCCTGAATCAACTTTGGACAAACTTAACTGGGGGAAAAGCTATGCTGTGCAGAAAAAGTCAAAGCTTTCACACAGCTATGTGATGAAAATCAACAATATATCCAGAAATGTTATTAGCAAGAAGTCAAGAATTTAACACTCCCTCGGCCAAATTTTGCCAGAAGTAAAATGAGACACTGGATATCTGACCTTGATTGTCTCTGTACAGTAAAAGACCGTAGTAACATAACTGTCGATTAGTCGAGTTAGCTGTCAGTAAAAATATCAATTAAATGGATTTTGTTCACATTTATGTGGATATGTGAAATCAGGAGCTGAGGTGCAGTCATGATCAGATAAAAATGTGGAACACACTGCCAACTGAGATAAAAACAACTCAAGATTTTAAGGTTTTTACTAAAAATGTCAAAGACTGGTTGAAGCAAAATCAGAAATGTACGCATTTTTAATCACCTGTAACCGCTAATAGGGTGCTCTCTTGCAAGCTGAGAATTGTAAATAGGATATAGCTTTGCATGTTGAAAATTGAATGTATTTTTGTATTCTTTTTCTCCTTTCTTTCGTTTTCTTTTACTAAAAGTCTAACTAGGGACAGGAGATGGAAACTAGCAATAGCTATAATCTCTGTATGCAGAACATCAGTCACATTGGCTTGTTTGTAATGAGTGAATGTGATCACATGTAAACCTGCATTGTCCCTATTAAATAAAATAAATTAAAAAAAAAATTAAAAAGGTGGCTGAAAACATAATCAACTGCTCTTACAATCAATAGGCACATGGAAATTGCATTATTCGCTTAATTTTAGGAAGCATCATTTTGTTCTTCCCTCCCAAAAAGCTTTTTTTGCATATTGTTGACGGCGCTATGACCCACTCAAGTGTGAAGAAACCATCTCAGTGGACTTCAAGGTAGAAGCAAATAAGAGACAAAAAAAAATGGGACTGTGACCAAACAAAGGAGCAAATCTTAAACCGCGTCCTAAAAGTAACGTAACCTCCGTGCCTATAAAGGGTAGCAACTGAGCAAAGAAAAAATGAAGAAAGTTTCTTTGTGCTGCTTTTACATTTAAATGATTTAACAGAAAGACTAACCACCCTCGAGAAGAGGGCTGCATTATTTACTACACAAGACTTCTTTCTTGAAAGCATGAATGTCACCGTTTAGAGATGCAACAGTTCACTTTTTTGGGGATCTAATCCAATTCCAATATGCACTTCCTCATAGATCTGTGATTCCGATGTCAAAACGACATTGTTGATGTTGCTGATTCTTTATTAAATTGAATATTTGCAATATAGCTGCAATAAATGAGAAAAAACTAAAGTTCTATATCATCCAACGCTTTAAATAAGTTAAAAACACCAATGCTTCTTCTGAAAAAAAAGAAATCAACAAGGGCTTTTTCAACAATAATACCTAAAAGTTTGAAATTTGTTTTGATTTTCCACTTCATTTTACTCTTTTAAAATCGGCGTCATCATTCCGACATACGATCAGTATGTATCAGCCAAGAAGCTGATACTTGATCAGATCCAGTCCCGTTTCCATCTAACCACCTACAGTGGATCAGATTTTATTACAAACACTAAAAGAACTTAATTATATAACTGTAAATGGTAGGAAACCACAAACTCTTTTAACGAGTCCACAGATAAATCAAAGCCCGACTAGACCAAAGAGAAATTTACGAGTTCATCACTTTTGCACTTCACACATCTGTTCTGCTTAAATGCAAAAGTTCATGAGAAGAAACAGATGGCATTAATTGAATGGCAAACTAAGTACTCGATCCTGAATCTTCAACTAGAATGAACTGAATCTACTTGAGTACAAATGTTGGATTGTATAAAATCCAGCAGCTCCCATGTGCTAGACATCTTTTTCAGGCCACTCGTTTCCTTCTCTTCTGCTGTAGAAGCGAGTGATGCACTTAACACACAAATAAAGCCAGCAAGAAAGGAAATGAGAGAACATTTATAACCTTCAGCTGTGAGAGAGATGTTTCTCATATTAATTGGCGAAGGCGACAAGCGGGACCTGTTGAAACTGGAAAGCATCCTCCACACTGGATACAAATGAGAGAGGAAAAATATCTGACATTTGGCTGAAGACTCAAAGAGTGTTGGATGTTGGGGGAGTGTGTGCGCTTTGTCGGCCTTAAATCTGTTTCGAAATAGAACAAAACACAAAGTAGACTCAAAGCAGGGGGTCAGCGAGTCATCGGCTCGTAATGATGAGCGTCCATAAAAATGCAAATACAGCTTTAGAGAAGGGAACAGCTGGCTGGTTCAGGGCTCTTCAGTGTGACAAGAGAAGTCTTTAGACACACACACACACACACACACGAGAAAACACTGTAAAATAAGTACTAAGGCATGCTGGGTCAGAGTGGATTCTTTTGGGGGAGAGGACGACTACAGGAGGTGCACCTATTATAGGACCCTGAGGGATTTGGCTGTGTGTGTGTGTGCACGTGTGTGTGTGTGTGTGTGTGTGGCCCCGGCCATCTGCTAGACACACAACCTCCCCGGCCGTGGAGAAAGGACCCACTCCCCCCGAGAGAAAAGACAAACACACCGCACTTGCACACATGAATACTTTGTCGATCAAGCCATTAAATAAATTATTCAAACTGTCTCTCTATTTTAACTTCTCCTCTCAGCATCCTCCCCATCTCCTCCTCCAATGCCATTTATCCCACATTCCTAACTTATTTAAGTCACACCCCTCCGCTTCTGACTCCATCCCCGCTCATTCATCTTTCCCTTTCTCTTTCATTGTTTGGACGCTCTCCACACAGACGTCCTCCTGCTGTCTGTCCATCATGATGTCAGCTCTTCTTTAGCCTCATTACTTTGTTTCCTTCTTCCTTTATCCCCCCCACCACTCAAAATAATACACTTTACTCTGCCCCCTCCACCCTCCACCCTCCTTTTGCTCCCTCACAGCCTCCTGCTCTCCTCCAACAGCTGTTCATCAACAGGTCATGTCGCTCTACATCTCTCTCTCTCTTTCTCACACACACACACACTCACACACACTGGTGTGTGGTGGTATTTCCCCAAGTTTGTTGTCGGCTATATTAACACATAATCCTTCCATTAAGCAAATAATGAAAGGGGAGCGTATTTTCGACATCCTCCCACATTTGAAAGTGTGCTTGTGGGTTTGGCCCATCTATAGGTGGATGCCACCCGCATGAAGCATGAGTGCTTTCTCTGAGCTAGAACTCTGTGTGAAATAATCTTCTGGAATAATCTTTGATGGCAGCTTAACTGGAACAGCTGAAACCCTGCACTGTAGATGTTTTTAAGATAAACATGAAAAGTGGCCTTTTTAGCACTCAGGTGCATGAAAGCAAAGCTCAGCTTAAAAGGGGGTATAACAAAAATACAATAATGATATTGCTTTAAAAAAAAAAGAAAAAAAAAGAGGCTTTTATATGGGTGTAGGTGGGTTTTTGTTTTCTCTTTTTTAACCAGATGCAAGCTTAGTATCGGCAGCATTTGTGTGTGTTAATTTAAACTGAAACAGCGAAGACAGGGGTTTATCAAACTAACAGAAAAGTAAATAAACAAAGTAGCTGTTAAGCATCTGTGGTGCTTTAATAAACAGATTGGGCCATAAATAGCAATGAGTACCAAAAGCCTGCAACTGTCCTTTAAGGGTTATTTAAATTAATAATTAAGGATTTTAACTTTGAAAAAGTGTACCATACCACTGGTTTTGGTTCCCTAACAGAAGACAAAAAAAATGTCACGGTACGCTTATTTTGTTTCTACGACGGAGTATTAGGGCCAAACAAAAAACAAAAAAAGGAAATTACGAGAATAAAGTCATAATGTAATGAGAATAAAGTCGTAAAATTATGAGAATAAAGTCATAATATTACGAGAATAAAGTCGTAATATTACGAGAATAAAGTCGTAATATTACGAGAATAAAGTTGTAATATATTATAAATATATAAATATAACTTCACAAGATGCTCAATATTCTTCATTTTAACACAGGGAGAAGACTGCTCTTCCTGTTAGAGTTCTCATAAATTACCACTTTATTTTCATAATATTATGACTTTATTCTCATAAATTACCACTTTATTCATTACGACTTTATTCTCGGAATTTTACGACTTTATTCTCTGAATTTTACGACTTTATTCTCGTAATATTACGACTTTATTCTCATAATATTACGACTTTATTCTCATAATATTACGACTTTATTCATTACGACTTTATTCTCGTAATATTACGACTTTATTCTTGCAACATTACGACTTTATTCTCGTAATGTTACGACTTTATTCTCGTAATTTTACGACTTTATTCTCGTAATATTACGACTTTATTCTATTACGACTTTATTCTCACAGAACAGATCACACCTTGTTTTTCCAGGAAATGACTGATCTCGGGTTTATTTACCATCATAGTTCCAGTTGCAACTAAGTTAAATGACAAGATTGGAGGATCTCCATGATATTATACCATTTCTGCTGAAGAGAAGAAGCTGATCTTGTTTGAGAAAAGGCTTCAAAATAATGCATCCTGTGTTTATCTCCATGTCACACATGACAAATGATCTTTCTTCCATCAGTCGACTGACTGAAGTGTTTCTGGCCCCACAGTAACCATCCCACTTGATCTGGTGACAGAAGGGTTCCAAAGACCAGAACCAGTACGCTTATTTTAGCATGGTGATTTTCACACTGGATAGGGCGGCGCTGCTTGGCGGAAACAAGTTATTATTCTCACCGTACATCAAACTGCCAGTCCAACTGACAACATTGATGCAATTTTTCACAGAGTGAACCGATGAGCTTGTGGCTGGAGATTTAAACATGCAGTCCCACAGACTTGAACCAGACTTCAAAGCAAACTTTCACATTTAAATCTATGGGAGGGGGGGGGGGGGGGGGGGGTAAACAGCAGCTTGACATATCAATGGACTCCTGCCAATGGCTACGATGCATTTCCTTCACAATGGTGTAACAGACAAAACATTCTGAAGCGAACTTTGCTTTTGTGACCAAGGCTGCTGAAGACCTTGAGGCGGGAACTCACAGACACAAACACAAGGCTTTTGGAAAAGAAACAAGTGTAGATTAACAGGAAGAGGAAATGGAAGAATAAACATTTAAGTGATAGAAAACGATGACTCAACAAAACAAATGTGTCTTTCTTTCTTATCTTTTCCCTCTATGCTTCATGAGATCATCGTCTGAGCTTTCGCCCTCTGACGTTCGTTAACTTAATAAATTCACCCAATATTAGAGGCACAGTTTGATGGTGGGATCTGTTATAGCTCTGAATACACATCCATCCGACAGCACTTGGGTTAATCCCCTCAGAGTTGTGGCTTTAAAAATTGGGCTTTTGAGGGAGCAGCGGGGATTCATGAGGTTCGATTAGTCCCGTTTAATTTACTTGGACTACATGCGTGCGTTTGGGACTGAGGCTCTGATGAAGGGAACTGTCCAGATCGTCAGATTTATAAAATTCAAAAAGGGCATCAAAATTCTTGCAAACCCTTTTTGCACAGCAATATATTTTCATTTCTTGCGGGTAAATGCCTCATACTGCAGCAGTGGTCTGTCATTACACACAAACAGACACACAATAGGGAGGAAGAACACAAACATCCACATGCCTGGGAATGAGAGGTTTCCTCTAGTTGGCTTAAAGTGTCTTCCTGCTATGAACACACACACACACACACACACACACACACACACACACACACACACACACACACACACACACACACAAACACACACACACACACACACACACACACACACACACACACACACACACAGTGCACAGGCAAAACCAGGCCAGAAGTGAACAATGGGAACAAGGGTCACATGACTGCTGTGTAGAGACCGTCTTTGTTGGAGAAAGAGAGAGGTGTCCTACTGCGCTCTTCTGTGCGTGGGCCCACCAGCATGTACATATGTGTGTGTGAAGGCTGTGTGTAACATGTTAATGAGGCTGTTATTAAATGCCACAGCAGTAGCTGCCATTTCATACTTCTGAATCTGTGTGTTTGTCAATCTCTCGCTTTCTCACACATTCACACCTAAAAGCCCTCAGCGTGTGCTCTTGTCTTGTGTGTCTGCACAGAATGTGGTGAAATGCGATGTCTATAGCCACTGATGACCCCTCCCCAGAGCCAGTCAGTCAAACACAGTCAGCTGGCAAGCATTCAGATTTAGTCATTTTTCTGTAGTTCGGCTACCTAAGCTTGTAGTAGCATTATAATATATATATACATGTATATATGTAAATTATTATGTAAAAGTAATAATTAAATGTCAACTAGGGGTTTGGTGGCAGGGAATTGTCAGGTTCCATTTTCTACAACTGCACAACAGTTGCTGGAAAAGATATAAAGTTAACAACATTTGTAGTTTGTTATGCATGTACGATAAACCTTTGGTAATCAAAGCTGATAGGGCGTGATAAATCAGAAAAGGACAGGAAGTCACTAATAAAACCCAAATACAGCATCATGTCTGTTAGTTTTCAAAACACACTTTCTGCCAACAGGAATTTTAATACGTAATATTCACTTCATTTGAATTCAAAATACTTCATTATTCTCCAAAGGGACATTAAGTAATATGAATCCAAAGGTGTTAAAGGAGCAAAAGTACTAAGTTGTTTAGAGTTTGAAGAGGAGAAAGAGTTAAACAAAATCCAGACGGTGATTAGTTTAATTTACCTTAATAACTGAACACAAGTGAAAACATTTAGCTTTTTTCTGAGTTAATTACACCATGAAAGTGCCTTTAGAAAATCACAGCTCGTATTTTTAAATGTGTGCATTCTGTAGAGGTTCAAAAACATGTTTTAAATTTAACTCTTACCACAGCCAAACTGGCTGTGCATCATATTTCCTGTCCATCATGCTAACAGCTACGCCACGCTAAAACATGACATCATATATGTACACTGATTAACTGAAAAGTTCAGCTGTATATTTGATAAAAAAGAAGTTGGAGTTTTAGGGTTGTAAATATTAAAAGCACTTAGAAACCTTTCACAGAAAGCTCACCATTTCATGATGGCGAGTTGCTCTAGACTAGAGGAACCTCAATATTCAGTCGCCCACACAAACAGCAAAGAACATTTGTGCCACATTTGGCTCTACAACACATGTCAAAGCCAGATGTTTGCTCCATTCATGATCTTTTGGGGCACATCTGGCCGACGTAGCACTTACAAGTGCCGTAACTGTGCCATGAACTCCAAAAGCCTCCCAATCTAGGCCCAAATATGTCTACTATCTGGCTCCTATCTGAACTTACTGTACATTTTGACATACATCCATAAAAAGTGCACCATCTTCTCGTGTCGCTACCTTGAACATGTCCAAATCAACTTTTTATTAAATAGCGGCTTGTAAAGACCAGCAAGTCAAATAATGCTGGTAGCCCGATGAAATATCATCCAGTAAAAGTACATAGACGTAATAAATAGCCCAGCACATGCAACACTGTCACATTAAAACCTGAGCTCTGTAAATCTGACACATCTGATGCAGCTCAGTGTTAATTTGAAGCTGAATTTCTCTGGTTTGATTCATCTAGTCTGACCTTTAGAAATGAAACTGACTATTTGAAATAACCTGCTGCACGTATGTGTTTATTAGTACAGCACACACTCGCACAAACGCACACATAGGTGTGTGTCATGCCCTCGTGGGTGGCGTGCTGTTTAAAGATGTATTCTCGTAAGGTCAGAGTTTCTGGTTTAAGAGCAGTCGCTCAGCCTGTCACAGTAATCCTCAGCCAGACAGTAAGGAGCTGTTTGGTAAATGCCCCATGTTTGTTGCACAAGTTTAAGGAGCACTGTCTTCGATGAACAGATAAGGATGGAATTGTATCATATTTTTGTTTATCTATACGGGGGAAAAAAACAAATCAACCTTTAACAATTATGCCAAGACAAACAACATTTACTGACTAAAAATACTCAAACAAGAAAAAAGCAAATAAAGGAACGATGTTGATCTTATCTGTCATATTTGACTTAATTATTTCCTGCTGGGCTTTTCCACAGCGCAACACCAACCATCCCAACAACCACAGTTACACCCAGTGCCTTGGGGATGGCAACCTCTTGCTCAAAAAAAATCCCAGAGTAAATGTAACTCACTGCAAGCTGTAAACAGTTCAGCCAGGGATGGAGGGAATGGACAAGGAAGAGGCAAATGTAAACATGAGCCAAAGAAAAATAAAAAAGGTCAATTCAGATTTTTTTTTTAACCAGCTTTATATGAATAAAAATAAAGATAAAAGAAAAATGCATTCAGGGGAGGACATTGCTATGAAAGTAGCTGTCTGCACTGCCGTCAACATCTACATTCACACATTTCTATACACATGCATTGCATGAAAGTTCCCTCTCATGATCTTATCCGTTCTTACCTGTCACCGTGACCTCTTCCCCTCTTCGTGATCGCTTCTCTTCTTTAGCGCTTAGTCTTGTGTGCTCTGATCAAACTTATTTCCTCTCATTCTTTGACTCACTTACTGACTTCTGACCGGCTGAAAGTCTCTACACTCACGCTCCTTCACACAGGCAAGAACAAGTAGCGCTGCACAATCACAAGCCCAGCCCTCTCCCTCCTCTTTCTCTCTCTGGGGAGTGATTTGTGATTACCCAGCCCCTCCTTCTGCTCTTCTGCAAGATGGGGGAGTTTTTTTTTTCTTTTTTAAAGCCAAGTTGCCCCCCCCCCCCCAAACTTCTGCCTCCAAGCACTGAACAAAACTCCCTGCCCTCTTCCCTGCTGCCTCCCCCCCACATCTTCTCTCATCTATGTGTTTCCCGCACAGCCTCATATTTCATGCTCCAAGTCCTTTTGTTTGGCACCTATTAAACCAACACCACCAACTGGTCTGGTGCTTAAAGAAGATTTAGATGTGACCTAATGTTGCTATTTGCAGAGAAGAGAGAGGAAGAAAAAAATGTGATCTCAGCATGGTTGTGACATGTTTGGGTAACTTTTGGTGCACTCAAGACTTGTGGAGTTCAACAACTTGCTCAAGTTTGGCAGAAGCATAAATCAGCTCATCCGCACAGATCTTTTCAGTAAATATGGGGACGTGATCAATGATTAAATTGAATGTGTGAAGGAGACAAAAAAACAAGTAGAAGAGCTCTACTTGTATCTCTACATCCTATATGAGCTCATTCTGGATGTCTGCTGTTTTTTGCATGCATATGAGGCTGTGCAGGCTGCCCTCAGGACAACACTCTCCTGTCTTTGTCCTCCTGTTCCTTTGTATTGTCTAGAGTTGATAACACTCAGACACGTGCATGTGCGTGCATGTTTATGTGCGTGCTCCTTTTCCTTCAGACAATGCACAAGCCCATCCTGCTGCTATACGAACGCCAAGATGATCAGATGGCCCACATCAGACACGTGGACACACACACATACAGATGTTTCATACTTGCAGCTTTTGATCTTCAGCTACATCTAAGAGAGAAGGCCTCTAAGATAACATTCATGTTAAAATATCACTGCAAAGAGAGGTAAATTATCCAACCAGAGAACCAGATGTAATGATGGTAACAACACATCTGTAGGCACTGACAGGAAAATCATTTTGCTGCTTACTGCAGCAGAGATGAAATAATACACAGGGTCATCTAACTTATACAAGTCTGATGCTTTTATGAGAAGCAGTTAATTCTGTTTGTGAAGACAAACAGACTCAGCTGCCGAGTGTTTGATGTGAAAAAAAAGCAATTTATTAATAGAAATAAAAAAATCAAGGACAAGAATCTGATTTGAAGTGTTTTTCAGTGTCCTGGCTGGTGGAATCCACATATGGAAAACTACCATGCTAAACAATGCTAATGATGATGAGAAATGTCTTCCTGCCAAGTTCATAGTCTGCAAGCATCTGTTTTATAACATTAGCTATTGATAACACTTTTCTGCATATGATGTCTAGTATTCATTTTGTATTTCATATTTTTAGCAAACGATTACACTTATTTTTGATGAAGCCTACATTTGCAAAGGTTTTCAGCGTTGTCAGAGAGTTTAATATAGCGCTTAAACCATTTATCAAGATTACACCTATTCAACACAGCCGTGCAAAGTTACGGTGGGCCTTAATTTGACAGAAAATCACTCATTCAAATGTACTTTTAACACCACATGAGGCAACTGTATGGTGTCAAAAAACAGCTAAATATCATTTACTGAATTTTAGGTTGAGCAGCCAAGAAGAGGTGACTCTTCAGGTGAGTTAAACGGCTTTTCCATCATTATGATTTCAATAATTTGTGAATAGGAAGCCAAAAAGGGACTATATGGTTAATGTTGTTGAACAGTGTAGCGAGAAAAAGAGTGAACTTTGTACCCTTGTCCCTATTGATCAAATGCCACAACGTTCCTACATAAAGAAATCTCATTCTTTTACAAACAAAAGCTGAGTCTGATTATTGCACAGCTTAGATATCACCACGCTTTCTGGTTTGGCTGACTCACCACTGGTTTCAAATGGCAGTGACACATCCATCCATTCATTCATTTATTTTCTATACCTGTTTAATCCAGTTCAGGATCATGAAATGCTGGAGCCTGTCCCAGCGGTAACCGGGTGAGAGGTGGGATACGCCCCAAATAGAAGGCCAGTTCACCTCTGAGACATAACGAGACGAATTAGAGGGGGAAAACAACCACACAGTTTTGCTTCTCATGGGCAATTTAGAATCAGCAATCAACCCGACATTCATTTACTTTGGCTGCGGTAGAAAGCTGCAGGACCTGGAGAATTCACGGGCAGGTACTGGGAGAACGTGCAAACTCCAACACAGATGAGCCCCCGATCAATCAGGCTGGAAACCTTCTCTGTCTGAGGCACCAGTACCAACTGTCACGCCACTTTGCAGCCTAGGAATGACGAGGGCTTTCATAAATCTAGAACGCTTGTTTAAGAAAAGAAAAAAATATGAATCAACTTAAGAAAAACCATAAATGATCACAGGAGGATTTCAACTCTGTGATCAAAGCGACACAACAGCACACTGACCAACTCAATTTTAAAATTTGGCACCGCTAATGTTTAAAAAAATAACACTCCTCATCGCCGTTCTGTTATTACATTTATCTCCCATTCTTGCTGCGACTTGTCCATACAGGAAATGTAAAGGACAACACGAACAGATGCTTCTGGTTGACCTACATGTTTACATATGGTTGGAATAACATACTTTAACACCTTTTTTTAAATAATTTGTCACAGTCTAACCAGCCCAGTTTCTCATCATACTGTAACCATACAGCTATAATTAAAAAAGAACTATGAAATGAGGCCAATGGTCACTTAACATTTAATATAGTTAGTTAATGCACTATGGCAGAATATAAAGGCTTTATTCTTCACAAAAAAAAACAACATTTCTGGCCGTTTCACAATAACCAAAACTGTGAGCAACGAGCAACAACCTAATGACACAGCACACTTCACACAAAAATACAGTCATAAACTCTTGGATGATGATGGGGAAGTAAAAAATCTACCGCTGAAGTGGAGTTTCTTTTTTCTCCTGAGAAGATGTCCACACCGTTTCACACAAGCATTCAAATATTCTTGGCATCTTTGTGTGTGTGTGAGGGTGGCATTTCCAAGAAGCTGCACATTGACTCAGAAATGTAATCTGTAATCATCTCCTGAATCACTTCAACCTTCCCAAAATACAGGGCCACAAAGGAGGGAGGCATGCGTGCGGGGGTGCTGGGACGGGGTCAAAACAGGACTGTAATCCCTCAGGGGTGACTGACATGTGTCCAAATGATGAAAGTTCTTAAAAAGATCAGACACTGACATGTGAGAGCCTCACACTGTAAAAGAATGTACCTAAGGCTCTACGCTTTTTGAACGGACTATAAATGTATTTGAAAAAGAGATTTGCAAAGTAAATCATGACATCATGACACTTCACAGTCTGAATATGAAATGGCAGCAGAAAAAGTTGTTTATTCAGTTAATTGTTGGTCAATAAAATAAAATGGATGTCATGTATCCATCAGTTTTTTCTCTCTTTGATTTACCGGAACGCAATGATTGACCCCTGCTTTTGTTATCTTGTATTATTCAACTATTTTTCAATTTCCTGATTTTGGACTGCTGCGTTAAAATAGATAAAACTATATTCACATCAAGGCTCCCACGTCTATTATATATATATATATATATATATATATATATATATATATATATATATATATATATATATATATATACATATAAAGAAAAAGTCTGCAAAAACTAAACAGTTTCGTTAATTGCATTTTTCAAATGTACTTGGAGCTTGCCACGCAACGACAGCCATTTCCTGCACTTCCTGTTAATGTGAATTCTCAGGGCGAGCCCTGCCGTGGTACGTTGGTAGTCAGGCAGCGTTGCACGTTGGCACACAACCCTGCTGAATCACTCATTTTTAAACCGCTGACCACCAATACACCTCGGGGCACAAGTGTCCCCAAAACCAGGGAATAAAAGGGGCTGGAGTCAGAATCTCCAAAAGCTTCAATGGTTTTTCCAGAGTAGATATTGCACTTATAAATATATAAAGAATTGTTTTAAATTTAGGTTGTTTTCATGTTTTCTGGTATTTCTGTAGTTCCTCAGTTGGAAGATATGAGCTATGGACATAACATTCTTATCCTCACATCATCCTCCTCCCCCTCATACCACGGACTCCTCGTTTCCCTCCTCCCTCCTCTGTTCTCTTCTTCCACTGCCCTTTTCCGAAAACATCTGTACATGCATTCTTTTTGTTTGCAAGTGCACGTCTGTGATCAGAAAAAGTGTGCTGCGTCAGTGTTCATTCCTCCAGTGGCAGATTCTGGGCTTCGGCACAAAAGGGCACATTTTGTTGCTCCAGAAACGCTGGTTCACACTGAGTGACAAATTTCCTCTGACTAATACCACACAAACCTGACTTTCTGTGGTACAACGCTGTAATTGGACTATCAACAACATCTTGGTGGGGGATTTTTTTCTTAAACTTAGAAAGGCTGCTAAATTGGCAAAGAAGGTCACCCATTTGTGGCAGAACTGTATAAATATGTGGTCGTAAACACTCAACATGCGGCGATCTAGAGCAAATTAGAAGAATGAAATACATTTTGTAAGAGTTTCTCCCAGTAATTTACTTATCCGTGTACAGTACAGTCTCAAGTACACCATTTACATCATAGAAAGGCTAAAAGCTAATTTTCTGAACTTTCCCCTTACCCAAAATGGCTATTTTTATTTCTCATATTAGTGCCGCCTCTAAACCATGATCTTGATAGTGATCTCAGTGCACTGCAAAAAAACCCCTCTTTAGATTGAAGCCTAATATTCCTAAATCAAGTCAACTAGTCTTATATCCAGCAAGAATTACTCTGCATATGGGGTTAGACAAATTTTCTTGAGTGCAGTTCTTAAATCTAGCACAATTTTCTAGCCATTAGACAAAAAGTAAGATACATTTTCAAGTGTTTTTTTTTTGTCATAGAAATTAATTTTTGCAGTGTAAAACATTTTGAGAGATGTTTCAGTTCCTAAAATGTCAATGGAAGAGAAGGCAGTGAGGAAACAGAACGCTCTGCAGTCACGCTACGAGGGAGGATGCTTTTTTTATTTATTAGAAATGTGACACTGACACAAGCATCCTGCCTTAACTGAACCCATTTGGTTCTGTTTTTTATTTAACTTCAAACAAGTTCTGCCCAAACCTAAAGAAGTTTAAGTCATACTGCTAAAGATCAAAATGAGCAGTGCAGATTTGTGGTGGATATTTGTCCTTTGAAAGGCAGTGAATTATTTTTCCTAACTACTCCCAACACCCATTATTGATAACCTGCCTTTTCCTATTGAGGGTCACGGTGATCCGCTGGAGTTATCCCACCTCTCTTCAGGAAACATCCTTGAGCAGCTGCTACTCCATCGCAGGGCCACATGAATGAACAATCACACACACTCATACACACTACTACAGGCCATTTAGAATGACCAATCGGTGTTACACGCATGTTTTTTGACCGTGAGAGGAGATGTACGGCAGCAATTCAAGTCCAAATGTATTGTGAATCAAAACCCAAAATCTGAGAACCAAAACCCAGAATCTGTAATCAAGAAATTCAAATCCCAAACCGAGAGTGAAATCATCTTTCTCGATCTTTCTCCCCATGAGTTCTAAAACCATCTTCACTTTTTTTCTTTTTGCGGTCTAAATTTTGACTCTCCACCACCGCAGCGGCTCAGGTGGTAGAGCGGATTGTCCAATGATCCAAGGATTGGTGGTTTGAACCCCACCTCCACTGATGGTATCGCTGGTATGTAGATGTGTATGAACGAATGTGTATGGATGTTCCGGTGGTCGGACAGACCGTCGGTGCGGATTGGCAGCCACATTTCCATCAGTCTGCCCCCAGGGCAGCTGTGGCTACACATATATGTCACTTTTACACCAGTACCTACTCAGGCCGACTCCACTCGCCACGCCTTGCCCTCGTTTATTTTCGATACCCAGATGAGAATTAATCCAGGAGCGAAGCTGCTGTGACGTATTGGATTGTGTGAGCTAAACGAAGAAGACAACAACACTAAAGATGTAGAACCTGGAGGAGATGATATATGTGGTGCTGGGTCTGTGACTTGTGTTTGATATCAAGTTAAAAAATGAGAGTGAAAGAAGCTTCAAGCGGTTACGCTTTTTTTTTTGTTTGTTTTGTCTCAGCGCTGCTGAAAAGTCAGCTGGGAGCCACGAGCAGCTATGAAGTGACCAAGCTCCTGGTAGATCTGGTCGTTCCTTATCGCACGTCTAGATCCTTTTTTAATTCTCTCCTCAGCCACCAGGTTTATGAACATCTGCACCTCAGAGCTGGATCACAAAACAGACTTTAATGCTACCATTGCTGCTCAAATAAAATGAACAAGAAGCCGCGAGTCGCTCTTTCGCTGATTTCCGCCTCCTGACTCAGACGTCTGACTCCAACCCCCGACCAATCGGTGGTCTGTAGTGTGATGATGTCAGATACAGCCGACTCAGCAGCTTAGAACCTCGGCAGAATAGATACAGAAAAAGTATCTACTCGGCACGCCTCCACCTGCCTCCACCCGTAGTGGAGAAGTGCAAAACCGAGGCGAGTCAAGTCGGGCTGAGTAGGTACTAGTGTAAAAGCGCCAATAGTTTACCATTACCAAGTGTGAATGAATGATAAACGACCATTGTAAGGTGACCTTGGGTTCAATGAAAAATGCAAGTGATTATCATTATTACGTTTGCCCCCACTTTATTGTATATTTATCGATAAACGTATATTCATCGTATGTATATGATAGTTGTTGTATATTGAAAGTTGTAAAGTTGTTGATCTATCATCGTCATCAACATAAGGCACTGAGTTATTCCATAGCCAATAAGCTACTAGATCTCATATATGTCCCACCTCCCCGCTGTAGATTGACGTGGCATTGATTTGACACTCGTTTCAGAATTGCAACTAAGAAAGATGGTTCAAAAATGGAGATGGTTTTAAGAAAAGTGTAAGCGAGATTGATGGCTGAACTCTCGATTAGGTGGTTTGATTTCTTGGTTACAGGTTCTGGGTTGTGGTTCTCATATATTGGACTTGGATTCACAGATTTTGGGTTTCAATTTTGCGCTGAATTGACGGCACAGAACACAACTTGAGGAAACCCACTAAAGCATGGACAGAACATGCAAACTCCACTTCCTCGGAATCATTTGCAAGTTTTGCAAACGATTCCCTTTTCAATTCCAGTAGGCATGAACGACGTCATCATTCATGTTGCATAAGCCGGCAGTCAATAGTAAACATTGCGCCCAAGTGATACAAACGCTCGAAAGTCTGGTTACATTTCAGTAAAAAAGACAATAACAGGGCAACTTGCAATACTTGACAAGTGAATATTTCGTCAAAGGCAGGAAATCCTGACAACATGCAAAATCATTTGCGCACACAGCATGCAATAACAATCCCTGAATGCTGCGTTTTCGATCCGCTCCAGATTAACGTCAGTAATTCTCAACTCAGCAGCAGCAGCAGCAACGTTAGCATGTTTTTAGCTAATAATACTGCAGGTAACTAACTAATGACCACTGCCTATCATATTAGTGCCATTTGCCTCATCGATGTCCTTTTTTTCCAAATGAGAATCGATAAGGGAATCGATAAAGAACCGAATCGTTAAGCAGAATCAAAAATGGAATTGGAATCGGAAAAAAATTCAAAATGTTCAGTGTTGCTGCATGAACACAAATATATGACGTCTTACTCAGATGGTTGGGTGGCCCATTTGACATTTAAGCAACATACGGTAAAGTTTTATTTTTGAAAACATCTCCTAATACAAAAACACTGCACTCAGCATTTGAGCTGCTCATGATACACCGTATGTGTTGGTATGATATCTTACACACCCACCCACACACACATGGAAACAAACAAACTAACAATGCCTCGTAACCGATAAAGTATAAAGATCAGAAATCCAACAATGAACGGTTATGAAAAAACTTAAACTCAAAACTTCTCGCTTCTTGAAGATGTTTCACCTCTCGTCCAAAAGACTTCCTCAGTTTTAACTACCGGTAACTGGTGAGGAATTTTTACATTACAAAGATTACATTATGTATTACTTACAAAATATAAATCACCAAAGTTTTGGTTATATCAGCTCAACGTCAAAAAAACAAACAACTTTGGACAAGTTGTTTAGCCTTTAAAAGCTTAACTACAAGTACTGAGGGATTTGGATGTTCCTATCTGGGATCGGTGCAACTCTAAGAACAAGATATTCCTCTTTCAGACTTGTGGGAGATAACGGCAGGATGTTGGCGGCACAGTTGGTGTTACTCACACACAAAGACAGAAACAAGAAGATGTTGATAGTACACTTCGTATTAGCTCTAGGTCATGTTGATGAGTCTATCACCTTCACGAGAGAGACGTCTCAGCTCATCCTGCAAACTGGCAACAAGAATGATCCAACATGTAAAGATTCCGTTATAAAACATGTGTGCACATGTGGTTATCATGGCCATCATCAGGTGGGGGCCAGGGGACACTCTGGACAGGCATCCAGTCTCTCACGCGTAATTGTACATATATTAGTTAATCTGCGTTGCTGTGTTGATATTAATCTCAATATTTAATAGTTCAAGAGGAAAATTGTCTGCCTAGTTTTCTGCTATTTTTACTCAAAACAACCAAACAACACGACCAGGATGAAATCTTAAAATTAAAGTGGCTTGATCTTGGGTGATGGAACATGTTGCTCCCATTCCACTCCTGGTAGAATAAACAAACAACAACAAAAATTCTTCAAGTCAATAATCCCATTCACTCTAAACTATCCTCTAATTATCTTCTTGATTTTCTGAAAGCCATGTTTATCTTCGCTTCAATTTCTAAGGTGCGACCACAAATGCCCAGGTCTGCTAACTTCCTGTGCTGCCCACTCATGTGATGTTTTGTGGTTGCCTGTATTGTGGATTATCGTCCACGTGAAAAAAAACTAAACCAACAAACTCTCATTTGAGGAGAATAGTAATACATCATGTCCATCAAGGTGAAGTTTGGGCCAGAGAAAAAGCTGACCAGAGAACTGAGCAGTTACGCAGAACTAGCTCAATTTCCAACCATATTATGGGGGTCTTAGTCTGGTAACATTAATTTGCTTCTTTAAATGTAGCTTTAAGGCTCTTCACCTCCCTTTGGCACTGCAGCCTCGTTCTCCTGTGTCCTCGTTCTTCCATTTCGTTTACTATTTTTTCAAAAACGAGGCAGTTACGTTACGATCCTTCTAGTTTTCTCTCCATATACTAATGAGCTCTAACCCCTCACTCTCATTCCACTGATTTGCTCTATCACTGTTCTGCAGTTTGTAGGCTTAGTGAAGTTTTTAAATTGTACTGTCTGTGCCTACTTGCCGGTGCATAATTGTGACAAATGTCGATGTAGATTGATGTAAAAGTTGCATCAAATCCGCCTTGAAAAAAATCAGACCTGGGTCTGTTTCAGGACCACATATGGAAGTGATCTAAATCTGATTAAAAAAAAAATAATCAAATCCGGACAAGACTTCAATGTTCACACTACTCCTGAAGAAGTCTGACCTGGTCACTTGACCCCCCCAAAAATCTGATTTGGGCCACTTTTGCGTGCAGTCTGAACAGGGTGAGTTGTAACTCTACAGTTTCAGTCCGATTATTTCAATAACTCATTCTTTTCTAAGTCACATAACACGTGCCACATCTTCTATATTCTCCCCAGACAAAAAGTAACTTTCGACCATTTTCATAGAGTTTTTATGAACTTCAAGGCTTAAAATAAAAGCAATGCAGTTAATGACTAAAAATAACAAAAAGATTGCTTATAAAAAGTTAAAATGTTCAGGTTCTACTTTGTAACCTCGAGTTTCGAGCAGAGAATCTCTGCTCGCCTCGGCTGCTGGTTATTCTGGGTTGAATCGAGTGAATGCAAAGAGGAAATTATGTTCTCAACACTTCCTTAAGCTCAAATGTTTAGGTTTCTATTAAAGCATGAATGATGTTCTGTTCTTGACTGCAAGAGTAAACAGGAGGAAAATACCTTAAGTTGTTTTTAAAATGGATTACAGGAGGTTGTTAACATGTCACATGAAACAACTGACTACATTTCACGATAAAGTGATATACTTATGTGGGTATTTCACACAAAAAGGCCTACCACAAACCCCAGGGCCAGGATTAGGTATAGGTAAAAGCCGTGGAGGCGTGTCCCTAATAGTCATTTGGATTGCATAAGCCCAGTTTTAATGCAAGCCATTTTTCCCACAGAGCCGTGTTCAAACATGTTAGTTTAAACGTTACTCTGGTGTTTTGCATAAAACAAAACAAAAAAAAGAAAACGGTGACCTCTAAGGTTAAAATTAAATTGCTGTCATTCTTCTCAATGGTGTCTGGTGGTTTTGATTGATATTATGGTTTCAGTCCCCCGCTGACACAAGGTCCTATTCTCATTCACAAAAACAACTCAACAGCAGTTTTTTCATGCACCCTGAATTAAACTGATTTCATTTCCACAAATCAAACACTGACAAGCATATTGTGGGGAATATTGGGGTTGGAGGACTTGCCTGAGGACACTTGGACACATGGACTGGAAATCAAAGTACCGAGCTAAAGATTGGGGGAGGACTGACTTACTGTCGAGTCACTGTGGTCCCCAGAGATTAGTTTTTTAGGCAAGATATAAAAGGTTAAATGTTTTAAATCCTCATAAAATTTAAAAACTAATGTCTGAATGTTGCTGAAAACATTTCTATGATAAGGTTTTTATTGTACAATGCAATTGATTTCAGCATGGTAAAAAACATCAGGTTAATTCCCACTCAATGGCACAAGGATACCACCTGCTGATGTCAGTCTGCTAGATTACAAATGAATAATTATTGTGCACTTTTCCTCTTGTTGCCATCAAGACTCCTTTCTCAGGCTCCCAAGTTCCACACACACAAGTATTGTTACAGATGTTGAAATATTTCATCTGGACAGGACAAAATGCCAGGGGTGTACAGGGGTCATACAATCAATGACCTGTGTGGAATTTAGATCTGGGAACATTAAGTTGTTTAATAAAGTAAATAATAAATGACCTTGAAGCTATTTTTAAGAGCCAAATGCCTCATTAAAGACCAATTATCCATGCTACGTATGTGTGTTATCATGAGTCACTATGAAAAAGTACAGCACACAGTTAAGACTAGATGTTGCAAGATAAAAGCACAAACAGTGCTGCTGCCTCTTGCTGTCAGCGGTCGTGACACACCGGGTTCAATGGACTGCCTCTTATCAATGAAAATCTGAAACCATCATCTGACTTGTTGTAGTTAAAACTACAAATGAAAACCAGGTGGTGATTAGTTAATCTTTAAAACATTATCATCAGTCTCATCCCCATAGCAATAGCTGTAAACAAACACAGCTAAAACTAAAATTCCTGAAAATATGTGAAGTATGAGTATGCAAGTGTTGGTTATGCTGGCGCATCCAACTTTACCCTCAATTGCACTAATTCAGGCAAATCTACTTGTACTTGTTCTTTCACGTTCAGCTCATTTGTCCATTCCCTCTTTTTTCAGAGGCGTTGCCGTGGCGGAGCTTGAAAGTCTGCATATTGAATTGGCACATGTTTTACACCGGATGCCCTTCCTGCCCCGCATTGCATTATCATATGCAATGACAATAAAGGCTTTTCTTCATGGAGGATACTATTCCTTATGGGTTGTGTGGTCTTCATCTTGTAACCAAGCATCTCTCGGACCAACGATGCGGTGTCCTGATTCCCTTTTTCTCTGTCACTGATCTCCAGCTGTAGTAGTAGATTTGTTGTTATTCGAACATTGAGCCATGTCATCATCGGTTATTCGGGTTTCAAAGTATCCAATGTTCCCACGTGGGGGGAAGGAAATGAAACAGGTTTTTCATTTATACTATGGACTTTATATCCATGAGCTATTTCTCAGTTAGTAAGAGATATCAGACTAAATAGTCTGCGCATCATGTAAGAGATTTAAGAAATCGAATCCCTGAAAAATGTTCAGTTCCACTAAAATTGAGTGTGTGGTTTTCTTACGTTTGCAATGACTGAACTGAATAATGTTTATACTAAACTGCGTCACTTTGACCTCACCTGTGGTCTATGCAAGCATTTAACCCCCTATGACTGTACTGGCTACAACATTAGGTATGGTGTCATCACGAATGACTCTGTTACCAAGACAACCTCTAGATTTCACATTATCATGCATGGGAAACCGAGCAAATAAAAGAGGTCTGTCTCTCTGTCACACACACATGCATGTGCACACATACTTATAAAAGTGATTAAACCCAGCAAGACTCAGTACTCTTCTCCTTACCAACTGAGAGCTTTGGATGTGTTCATGTGTGCATGTGAACACTTACAAAGTGTGTTTGTCACTCAGCATTGTCCTCACCCGTACAAACCCTTCCCCCTCCAGCAGACCCCTCAGGCATAAACATGTCTTTACACGAATGCTACGTCTTGGCTACCTCCACTAATGCTGATGGGTATGAGAAGGTAAACAACTAGATGGAACGGATCAGAGGATGTGTGGCCAACATGCGTGGAAGTATTTCAGTACCTCTCCTCCTCTCCCGCTCCTGAAGGAGGCGCAGTGAAGTGAGAAGGTGCAAGCGGTGAAGATGATTGTAGACCCCGAGCACCACAAGGTCATATTCTGAGACATGGAGCAGATCCTGGAAAACACAAAGTGCAGTTCATGTTTACTGATACTGTAAATTACATGAAATTCATCTTAAATATCAAAACAATGAAATGGCGGTGACACACTGGGATAACGATACATACCCCTCACATTCGTTGAAGTATATATGTATAATGCTGCTCTCATGCTTTTTAGTTTACACAATCAGCCTCAATGAGGACTGAATATCGTCTAATGGGTGAATTTCTAAAATTATCTATTAATGTTATGTGGTGTACGGGCGGTCACAGGGACATTATAAAACCAACAAAGCAGCTAGTGTATATTAACGATTAATCTGGACATTATTATTATTAGTTTTGAATCAAATGTAGAGTAGAATCGAGACAAATATAATTCAATATGCCAGAAATGGAAAAAGTACTCGTTAGCTCAGGCTTTTTTGTTGTTTGTAAGTCTGAGAAACACTAAAGTTAAAGCATGAGTTTTTATTCTTTTTTATTTTCTTTCCTGTGTCAATCTTAAAGAACGTTCACACAATTTTTTTTAGATTTATCGGGCACATTAGGTGTATTTGCACAATGTATCGGTATTGCATCGTTTATCGCCGATACCAGCTTTTACTCAATATCGGATCGGAAAAGAAATTGGTGGTATCAAAAATCACTAATGGACACCGCCAGTTGCGCTATAGTCTTAATTTTGGCCCAATCCTGCTTCTTCCTATTTATTGACCAATAGTAGAGGAGCTGGACCAAGAAGGGCAGCCCTCCTCATTTCCATAATGAGGCAGAAATGCATAAGGTAAAGTAAAAAGAGGAGACGAGGGAACGTAAAAACAAGGAATGCATGTATAAGGAAAAAATATATACATATATATATTTCTTGATGAAAATGCATGTACAAGGAAAAGGAAAAAACAATATATATATATAATTTTGGCTGACGATGTATATTTATATATATATATATATATATATATATATATATATATATATATATATATATATATATACATATATACATATAAATATTACATATAAATATTATATGTAATTATGTCAGTTTTGGCTCTCCCAATTAATGTACCTCCAGATATAAAACTGTCATCAGCTACAAACACCCTGAACCAGAAGCTGCACCTGATGAAACATGGCAACTGGCTAAAATTGAAAAAAGAAAACAATAATTAACATTTTCTCTATTGATTCCAATTTCCAGTCTTCTTACATGGACTTGCAAATACTGATTTTGTTCAATTTTCTTTTCTTTTGTTTTAGAACTATACACATTAATGTAATCAACAATGAAGTATACCCATAGCTGAGACTTTAACCTCTTATCCTCATAACACTGAGCATGTTTAGTAACTTCCAAAAAACGAAGTTTTGTTGTTTTTTGTCAAATTACATAGACAAATGAGTCTTACTAGTTTCCTTTTTTGGAAAAGGTTGTACTTTTTCCCCCACTTTTACAGATGCAGTAGTGTAGAGAGGCATTAGCAAAAACATGAATCTTCATTTAAATGGACTTTCATCTTGAAGCCAAGACGAAAAAGTGAGATGAGGATTTCTGACCCTTTGACCCCTGGCTACAGTCACCTTTGACACCATCCTCAACCATCATCAACCCTGATTTTGGGAAGCATCAGGTGGTCATCTGAATGAGTTTGACACCTGGACACAGAGACAAGAACTTTCTGGGTCATTCTTTAGTATCCAGGCAGAAAATTAGAAATGATAATGATCATGTTTTGTTTGTTTCTTCCCATCATGCATCTTCAGATCCAGCTCTTAATTCATCTCTTACTTTATTTCTCAAATTTCTGCATTTATTTGTCCTTTTTCTACTACCATGCTTTAGAAACATTTTGCTAGAAACTGTGCTTCTGTTTTATTATCTTATTAATTAAAAAAATCAATCCATAACAAAAGTGGGGTGAGATTAAACTTGCAGGGGGCTGTCTTTATTCTGGGCCACAATGAACCCCAATACATTTAAAAATAAATGTCTTGAATGTTTAGCTTCTAATAATCAAAGGGGACTTATGGAAAGAAAAAACATTTTATACTTGAGTAAATTTATTTTGGCATTACCAACTGCCAGCTGAAATGTAAAATAACACAACCCTGTCATTTTGTTTGGGGTGATCCAAGTCTGAAAATGTCTCTTCATATTTTCAGGGTACTGTGACATAACAGAGCGATATTACCCAGCCTAATCATTCCCTACACTCAACTTCACATTATGCTGGACCTCAGAGGTCGGTACCACAAAGCTGCAACACCAGTTTCATATTGGAGTGGACTCGCCATTACCTTATTCTGTGGGTTTTATGACTTTTGAACCAGCCGATACCGATTGAGATCAGAAATATTTAATTAATACATGATAAAAGTGTGTCAACTTTTCAAACAGATATAACTCCTTTGAAATAACGTCATCGTAAAGATTAAGACTTGACATGACTCTCACGCTGGCTATAAAGGTGAGAGAGATGAGTTGCTGGATGAAGTGTGTTTTTGAGTTAAAAGGATGCAAAGTTCTGCTAAGAGAATATTAAAGTAGAAGGTAGTAACACAGGACATTTTTAAATTCATGCTTAAAGCCTAAAGCTTTTCTAGACAGTAATAACTTCACTCGTTGATTCTTATAAACTGCTGCCATCTCCTGCAACCCCATCCAAAAAATTTAACCTGAGCAAATTAACTGATTTTGAGAATCAAATGATCCTTTCCAAAAGAAAACTATATTCTTTAGAAGGTTTACCAGCCACGAGTTTACTTGTCTCATGAGACAATAGTGTTGTTCTTGGTGGAAGTAAGGAAGCAGTCAGTCTAGACAGTTTGGTGGCTCCAGAAGTGTAAAAGAAAAACACTTGGTTTGCTGCTGACCCCCTCTAAAAGTGTGCCGTTTCCTCCCCTCGTGTTGCGCCTGTCATTACATCCTCTTGACACACGAACGAACGAACGAACAAACACACCCTGACTGACTTCAACACATACTCTGGCATTAACATAAATTACCCATGAAAACAGACAGCAAGTATATCTCAATCATGTGCAGCAGCTAATGTCAGTACACAAAAATACAGGCGTGTAAATGACACTGTGTGTCATCACAGGACACTTCCAGCTCAAATCAAGGCCCTTTTGTTTTGCTTTCCAAACAATGAGTCCATTCTTTTGGCTGATCACAAACACGGCTCTATTTAGACCTTGGTGGACAAACCCATGAATAAAAACACACACAAAGTAAAACTCACACAGAAAAGAGTACGCAATCAACACACAATATGTTACATGATATACACGCAGCGACAACCACACATGCATAACTGAATACCAAACTAGCTAAGTGCACGCATGTGCACAAACAAACTCACTCACCCAAAGATGCCTATGTACAGCATGTACACACAAAGACACAAGCAAAAAAGCTGCATCAGGAAACATCTCATGCAAAAAAAAAATGCACACAAAAACACAAACACATATCTCACAACTGGTCAGTGCAGTGAACGTGTTCAGACAGCTCAGTAATGACATGTTAGTCTCTGAAAGAAGAGAACTATATTTGTTCACACAAACAACACACTTCACTCAAGCACAGGCTGTGCGTGCATGAATATGTGCGGGCGTATATGTGAGAAAGAGCTCCCCCTCCCTCCATCCATCTCATCTCCTGTTGCATCGAGCAGCGAGTTGACATGTTTTCTTTTTTTCTTTCTTTTCCAGATCATGCAGAGCTGAGCAACAGCCTGAACTCTCATACCAGTCCTGCTGAGAGTTGATCCAGCAGTTGTTGATGTTGGTTTTGCTTGGGGAAATGTTGTTGCAACACTAAAGGGGCGAAAGAGGATAAGAAGACAGAGCAGACAATAGTTCTGCACATAACCGTCTCTCCATGGGGCTATAAGCAGGAATTTTTTTTTTACATCTTGCATAAACTGAAATCTCAGTTTTTAATGGGATGTTTTGAACTTGGATATGCAAATCAAAATTCTGCTTTGACATTCTTTTTTAATTATTTAGTGGTTGCATTGTTTTGCCAAAAAAAAATCTGATTTACATCACAGAGAATAAAATGAATTAACTAGATGCTTGTTATTGTTTTGGGAATATTTTGTGTTTGGAAAGAGTATTACAGGAAACGACCCACCAATCAAGAGAAGTAGAAAAAAAACACTCCTGGAGAGTATTTGGATTAAAAGTAGCTAGTGAATGGTGAGAATGTGTGTGTATGTGGGTGTTGGTGAGGTTAATGATGTTGGCTGATCTGGTTTAGGAACACAGTCATGGCAGTCTGACGGCGCAGAGGCACCGAGCCACGTACTGTTGTTACAGTATGGAGGGGAAGTTTATCTACGCTCCCCCGAGTTTGTTGTGAGTTTGGATATATCCAACGGTCAAAAAGCAGTTAGGGTAAAGAATTTTAGTTTTATGAACCCGACGTTATCCACACATAGAAGAGGAAATATTAAATGTCAACAAAAATATCTAAACCACTCATCAGTGTTTTGTCAAATTTTAAATGAAAATCCAGATTTGGATCCATTTGAATTCTCTTTATTAAGATACAAACAGAAAATACAACGTTAATGTTAGACGTAGACCAACTGATCTGATCTGATCGTTTTCGTCCACAGAAAAACAAATACCAGTCGAACTCTAGAAATGAATATTTAAAGAAAAACACACATTGTTTAGAACAAAATGTCTATACACAAAAGGCAGCATTTAATTTAGTGTGACTCCTAACCAGGCACACATTTAACCATTTGATGAGACAGCAATGATATTGACTGATCGTGGTTACCGGTAATGTTTTCGGCTTTTATAATAAAAGAGATTGACATACAAATATGGGTTTCATTAAAAACACTGAAAACGTTTGAGGAAACAGCTCCTTCAGGTCTGGGAGGAGATCAGCAGGTGGATCGGTGACGTGTCTGCAGTCATGTAAACGCCAAAAGGCAAGGCTCTCTGTTTCCTGATCCATCCATGTTCTGATTCCTGCTTTAACCCGTGGGTGATGAATGTGACTGCAGATACAAGTAGCTGAAATGCAGAAGGTGAAGCCATCAGGAGAGACTTGGAATACACTTGCTGCTCCTTCACATTAACAGGAGGCCGTTGAGATAGTTTGGCCGTGTAGTTAGGATGCGCCCTGGACCAGAGGTGTCAAGTAACAAAGTACAAATACTTTGTTACCTTACTTAAGTAGAAATGTTGGTTATCTATACTTCACTGGAGTAATTATTTTTCGGACGACTTTTTACTTTTACTCCTTGCATTTTCACACAATTATCTGTACTTTTTACTCCTTACATTTTAAAAACAGCCTCGTTACCCTATTTCATTTCGGCCTTTAAAAAAAAAAAACTATCCAGTTAAATTGCTCCATCCGGATAGAGTGAATTTGGTTGTGGTTGTTTCAGATGTTCTTGTCCAGTTTTGTTCTTACATCCGTTGCCCTCAGATTCCTGCAACTAAACTTGGATGCACATTCCAATAAAGGTTAGGATAAATGATAACATGCCTCTGAAGTCTGACTTTTTGCACCATTACAATACTTATAGGCAACTAGTCATCATATCTTCTGCTCTCTGAAACACATGTTAATGCTCAATAGTACACATATATGCTTCTTTTAATATATTTGCATTATACTAAGATGCATTCATTTTCAATGGCTTTTGTCCTTAATGGCTTTTTCCCCCTTACATTACTTTTACTTTTATACTTTAAGTAGTTTTGAAACCAGTACTTTTATACTTTTACTTGAGTAAAAAACTTGAGTTGATACTTCAACTTCTACAGGAGTATTTTTAAACTCTAGTATCTATACTTCTACCTGAGTAATGAATGTGAATACTTTTGACACCTCTGCCCTGGACACATCCAAAGGGGGCTGTTTCTGACATGTCCAACAGCGTTGAGGACCCAGGCCCTATTGGAGAGATAATGCCTCTCGGCTGGCTCGGGAACTCCTTGGCATTTCCCAGGAAGAGCTGGAGGAGGCGGCTGGGAAGAGGGAGATCTGGGCCTCTTTCCTTACGCTGCTGCCTCAGCACATCCACACTTAGGGAAGTTGATATATGGATGAAGGGATAAAACAAGACAAGGGGGCCCCAGAACTTTGCACAGAACTGTATTTTAGATAACACATCGAGACTTTCCTTTAAACCGAACAAATTACATCCAACACAGAAGTGAATTTACCGATTATATGTAGAATTAAGATCGGAGAGTTATTTGACATCTCAGTTCAGAGAAAATATTGAACACTGAAGCACATATTTAAAGTCCTGTTAACATTTTCTCATTTTTAACTATAAACTCTCTCTATATACTTGCAACGGACTTGTCAGTTTTCAGTTTCCCCATAATGTGTTCACTAATTACAGCGTTGCATTCTGGGTAAATTAATGGGATAATTCATGCCTTATTGGCTCATCAATCTCATCCCCCTGCCAATGGCTGCGTAAGATTTAGAATGAGGTTGGTGAATGGCTGGATGTTGAAAAATGCCTCCACACTGTTGTCCATTCAGTGGAAGAGCCCCTGATAAAGTTTTATTAGGCTACTTTATTAAAATGCTGTGGGAAACTCTCTTAAAAACAAGCCGTCTTTCTCGTTTTCTTTGCCAGGATAGAACTCCAAAATACTTATTGTAATACCCCATTAGACAGTTTTAGGGGCCCAGGTCAATAAAAAAAACAAAACAAAACAAAAAAAACACATTACGTTTTATTACACTTTCACAGTTACGCTATTATTCAAAGCGACTTACACAAAAAAGCCAAAAAGGGACACTAACATAGACACTAATTTACAGCTCATTTGGATACTTTTTTTTTGGTAATGTTTGTTTCATGAATGTCATTCGTGCCACATTATCCCCACAAAGGCAGCCTGTTGTTAAGACCACCCTCTGTATACATTTTTTACGTGAGGAGAGAAAATATTAAAAAAAGATTTTTTTAAGAAAATTCTGTTCAAAATTAATTTTGAACAGAATTAAAGTAGAAGCACAACTATTAAAATATTCTTTGCAGAAAATAAAGACTGATAGGCCAACAACATAAAAACCCGCCGGCTTTCATGTGCTCACTCCGCACAAAAAAGTCAAAGTCATTTTGGTGCTTCACCCGCTTCTCCATGCATCGATCATTTTTAAGGTAGATAAATGTTTTTAAGACTGAATCGCCAAACGATGGACAATCGTTTCTATTTTCAGCAAATGGCCCTTTAAGACAAAAACAAAGCCTTTTTCAAGAATAATAATAGTACGATACCTCTGCCTTAGCCACCTAATTGGGTGCAAATGTTGTGCTTTTACACAGTTAACTAACTACATATCAAATACCTTTGAACGGTTTACAATGGGTTGAGTATCCAACACAAGATTGTTTATTCGCCATCTGGTGAGGGAACTTAAACTTTGTGTTCCTTGAAGGTGAATTTAGTCAACACCTACTTCAAGGATTGTTTTACAGGAAACTGAAATCAGTAGGAATAACTTTTATTACCTCCACACCATCATATTCCTGCTCCAGCGCTGTGCAGTATTGCGGCAGACCCAGTTGGCTCAACCAGCGGGAGATAGACTGGTGTTTCATGGCGTCACATATAACTTCACAGGAATGTACGTGGATGCGCACGCGCTTTGGAATTCAGACCTTCTTTTCTCTCGGATGGAGGCTGAAACACAATGAAGAAGTAGAAAAATCAATTACATTCAGATGACTAGTGGAAATAAATCTAAATAATCAACACTGGGCCGATGCCAAGATAAGGATTGCCAACCGTTTGCTCTTAGCTCTCACAAAAAGTCAGATTGCACATTGTGCAGATTAAGTCCATACAATTGGAGACATACTAGTCAAGATAACTCCTCTTTCCTCTGTTCAGTGACCTTTCACAGCTAATGGCTCTGGAATGTGCCAGTTTACTTTTAGCTGCATATTTAAAAAGTACAGCCAGACATTCAGACTGCATATTCACATCCTTCTAGGATATCTGAGATTAAAAAAAACACGTTGGGCTGAGGAGATTTAACCGAAAATATCTAAGCCAGTTCACTCGAAGCATGATATAATTGTTTGTAGAAGCACATTAGGCCTTAAAATTGTTCTTTCGCACACAACCAGACCAATGTTGGCCAGATACCCACTTCTACGTTATTTAGCTCATTTCACTCAGCTGTTTGCACACATGCTGTTTGATGCTCAATGTGCCTCACTGCTTAATTTGTAATGGACAATGATGGAAAAAGAAGTCAAGCTAATGGGTCGAAGTTGGTACATTTTTCCAAAATAAACCAACAAAAGGCAAGAAACACTGGCATAATGAGGGCATGAGCAGCTTAAAGAGCACGATTGCTGTGGGAAAAGGGCTTTTTAGACTGAAATATTTATCGTAGGATAAAAAAAGAGCAAATTCATTCAAGTCTGTGGCAACCTTCCACAAACCTACTGACTTACCCAAGTTAGTAAAGTGTCCATTTATACACCATCACTATCATATGGATGTAGAATACTGTGTAGTATCAGTGACAGAAGCTTCACAGGACATGTGAAAGCACCATTAATATTTGTGACATTCAAAAGCAATAATTGTACTTAACTTAGCATCTTATAAAATGATATGCTGTAAAAAACAACAACCAAACATAAAATTAGCAGGGTATTCAGAAAATGAGGACCACTGCCAAGGCCTGTAGGTCACTTTAGATGACACGTTGGCATGTTCCTTCCTTCTATTATGTTTTCATCAAAATAATAATAAAACATGTTTCAAAAGTAACATATGCATGTAACAACCTTCAACTTGAAACATATTTAAAGTTGACCTTCTAGGCCCAATTTGCCAGTTACGGGATTCACTGAAGTGTTGGTATCAAATCGGTGAGATCATTATGTCTCAACAACTCAAAGATTTGTCAAAGATGCTCACTGACATGTTGCACAGACATTACAAATTTCGGACGGATTAAGCCAAATATCTGATGGGGAATCTCTCTTCGAGCTACAGCCAAGGAGAGAGCCAGGTATCCGGTGAGGCACCATAAGGAAACAACTCCCCAAGGGGAAATCAGTGAAGCAGGAGCTTAGACACCCCTCTGCATATGCAATCCTTTGTGTGTTTGTCTTTTTTTCTTATCTTATCATTCTTCTGAATAAATAACAAAACAGCTTGCAACGTTTCTTTTCCTCCTCGGCCCATTTCAAATAATCAGATGAGTTTTGTGTGTGGCTAAGTTGGATTTCCAGCCTGTTTCTCTTAATAAAATATGGTTTAAGAGGCCAATCAAGAAACAGAGCCGCTGTTTGATGTTGTTTATGACTCTGCATCTGCTATCATGTAATTTAACAGGGAAATTACTTCCCAATTAAAAGAATGTGATCACATGACTCAGAAAATTGTGTAGTCTGAATCCAAGTTAAATTACAGCGCAGTGCTCAAGATGCAGACACCAAAAACCAAATGAGTTCTTCTTTTATAAAATATTCAGAAATTTTCATGAAAACTGACACAAAAGCAACTGTATCAAAAAGATTACTGCTGTGTCAGGGGATAGAAATGCCTTTGGCCTTTTCTGAGTGCACTTGTGTGCCATGTGGACAATGATAACTAAAGAACTTGTTTTACCACGGCAGGTCTGCAGCCAGGTCTTACCTGTTATCAGTTTAATGAGCTGTTAGCAACAATGCTAAAGGAAACACTAATGCTGCAAACACTCCTAGTCATCGGGTATTGTTCTGGGAATCAAACTCTGTACTGGTGCTGCACATTCGCATGGGACAACAAATCATTCAAATGAATGAATGATTAAATGTGTAAGAGTAGAAATCACTTGGTGAGGTGAGTCCGTGACAGAAAAAAGCAACTCGTACAACTGCAAATTATCATTAGAAAAGACAAGACAATGGAAAATCAAAATAAGACAGAGAGACATTGCAACTGTTTTGATTAGTCAGAGAAATAGTGACGAGTCAGAAGAGCATAATCATAAAACACATAAAACAAAGTACTTCCAGAATTTTCGAACCGCATTATTAAGCTATGCATCATCATATAATTCAGTTACTGAAAAATCATTGCAAAACTGTTCAAGGGAATTGTGTGGCTTATTGTATTAATATTGGCTTTAGCTCAGTGGTGTGATACTGAAAAAGAAAGACTCAATCTCTTTGCCTTTGTAATACTAGAAATAAATGCTCTCGTATCATCATCATTGTTTAAGTTGCAATCCAAAAAACTTAGTGTGGTAAATATAACTTCTGTTCAGCCTCAGTTTAGTCCAGGCTAAAAAGTGAAGACAACACTTTAGACATTACCTGACATTTTCTGAGAGAGATCAGAGAGGAAGGAAGACGAGAGATGAGTTGTGTTGGAACTTGAGTTTGAAAGGCTGAGAAGTTTTAAGTTGAACAAAGACCAACTGCGGCTGAGGGTTCTGTGGGAAACACTGAAACTCAATCATTGTTTTTGGTTGGGTGCATATCAAATAATAATTAGAGCTTTCGTCTATAGCTGCCTTGCAGAAGGTGTATAAAAAAAGTAACAAAGTTAATCCCGCTCTATTGTATCACAGAAAGTTCCCATTTGTGCTTTGGAGGCCCCAGAAACAGGGTGGGAGACAATAATAAGCAAGAGATTTGGTTATACTTCCCCATTACAACAGGTAACACCTGTGAGCTCTTTCCGCTTGGCACAAGTTGACAACAGCAGACTTTGGAGGTCTTTAACAAGATTTCTATTCTCCTTAAGAAAAAACCTGTGAATACTTGCTCAACTTCCCCTGTTGTCTGGAGTGGAAATGACAACCAAAACCACCTCCCCCTGGCACTGAGTTAGAGTCATTATATTATTAGGTTACATATTCAAGTGTTAATGGTAACCAAATGATGTCATCACTGACCCAAAATGCATTGCATACATAAGGTCATGGCAGGATCTGTAATTCAAAACAGGTTAAAAGCCTTTACTTTAAAAAATATGTATAGTATTATAATATTTTATACACTTTTATTAGGTGGGCAAGAAAAGTTAATCAGGGCATATTAATGACTACAAGTCTTATTCAACATGGTTTCTGTTTGATCAAATATTAAGGGAATCCTTCACAATCCAGGTTTTATCGAAACTAATGTTTCATTGTTATTAACCTTCATTTAACCAGGGAAAGAAACTCTTAAGATTTAAAGTCATTGCCCTGACCAAGACAGGCAGCAGTTAACTGCACAAAAGTTACAAATACATAAAATAACCAACTATATAAACATAAAATATGTACATAAGAACCAACATCACTACATAAAGCCCTAAAATTACCATTCATTACTCAATTATTGTTATACATGTGTTCTGCTTGCTAATTATTTCAAAAAGTCTCCTTAGTGGGCTGCTAAGAAAAAAACATTACAAAAAACAGCCTTTTATTGAGCAAGACCCCCTAAAGCAAGAAGGAGATGACGCCTTCTAGTCCTGTTCATCCTCCAGATGCTGTTGGACTGGTATTTGGGAGGTTTGTAACCTGACATGACTTATCTCTGCTATCAGCTTCACCTGTCAGTGGCCTTCATGTTTCAGGTGGTGTGTGTATATTGATATAACGCTTGCTCATAATCACTTCAGATTATAGTACAAGCACACTTATTCACTAGCAAAGCACTGCGGATCCAACTTTGCTGCTCCGCGTACGATTAAGGGAAGAAACTGTCACAACAAAGAAGGGAATAAAACGTATCTAAATTTACAAACATTTGCAAAGTTTTCAGATTAATGTTAGATATGGGCAGTCCAATATTCACTAAGAGCCAGGAATATAGCTGGTATACATGCAAATGATGAAGCAGATTGACACAGATATTACTAATACCTGAATCAATAAGAAATTATTTCTGTTTTGACAAAACAAATACATAAAAAGATTCTCTTTGCTGTATATGATTTGCTGTTTGTTGTGGATTGTAACGGTCGCTGTGCCCTTCATGTTTAGTGTTACGCGTGGGCAGAGTGCACATGGATGTAGAAGATTGTACTGTCACTATGTTTTATGCCGGCGTTGTAAGTGTGTGGTGGCTGGCCATTGAGGAAAAAGCAGAACAACCAAAGTGTTATTAGACGAAGATGCTGTGACTTGAGCACATGCAGCAAGCCTCATCCTCCACCAAATCACATTAAGGGACGTCACAAGAATGTGCAGGATGTCAGAGATGGTCACTGGAGGTTGTCAGGCTCACCACTCTCCAGAACGCATCTATGACCATCCATCTTCAGGATCCATCAATCACATCTGCCCTATCTATGCGTTTTCTATCATGTAGATTAAAGAAGGGGGAGTTGTTCATATATTATATGGAATCCTGCCAGAGGCTATCACCGTTTTCAGTTTATCTAAATAGAGGTGTGCAGGTCATTCAGGAGAATGAATATGCTCTCTGTTCTATTCACATTTAATTTATAAATGGTACATACTGTATATAAAGTCCCACCAGACATCAGCGGGACAGAGGGAAGATTCATATCCATTTAAATATCAGAGGAGGAGGCATTATTTGAAAAATCATTGATCAATTCTTCGTGATTTTGAGTTGTTTTTTGCTTGGGATGTCCATCCCTAAACGCTACTCGCCATCTTAATACGCATTCATATTTTCTCTCATTATATTGTACAGCTCAGTCCAGATGAATTTGGAAAAATTCGAAAGTTTGTATGATTTTGCTTTTATATCACAATAGGTTTAGAATAACGTAATCAAAATGTGTTCAAAAATATATGCTTTTAGTTTAAAATGCTTAAAAAATTGGGGCATTTACTATTCAGAAGTTACAGCCATTTTAAACTAAGTAACTCCAGTTTCAAGAGCTCATAGTATTTGGAGAGCTGACTGTTAATTTGCCAGGTTTCGTCTACTCCCTTATTACTTTAACATAAATGAAGCAGATAAAAGAGCAGAGTTGATATCAAGTGTTGAGCAGCTGTTTTTAATAAATCAAAAGAAAAATCAAGCAAAGGAGGCCGTCATTAGGTTGAAAAGTGATATATATATGTGTGTGTGTGTGTGTGTGTGTGTGTGTGTGTGTGTGTGTGTGTGTGTGCATGTGTGTACTGTATGTATGAGAGACAGTAAAAGTAATTGATGTGGCAAAGTATGTTTGGCTAATTCCTAAAAGAAAAAGCACCAGTGAGCTCAACAACATCAAAAGGCCTGGGAAACGCACCAAAGACAACTAAAGTGGAAGATCACAGAATCCCATCCTTGATGTAGGAAAACCTTTCACAACAAAGCTCAAGAACACTCTGGAGAAGGTAGATGTATCATCATCGTAACTATTACAACACATCTAAAAAGAGGAGAAGAAAAAAGGATGAGGAAAGAAACAGCTCATAATCTAAAGCATGCATACTGTGTTAAACATGGGGGAGGCAGTGTTATGATATGGGCATGTATGGCTGCCAATGAAACGGGCTCACTGCGGTTTATTGATGATGTGACTGCTGACAGAAATATCAAGATGAATTCTGAGGGCTGTGGCCAAGTCGATCACCGGATCTCGACTCAATTCACCGTGATTTTCAGTCACTGAAGACAAACCTGAAGGCAGAAAGACCCACCAACAAACAATCATTGAATGTGGCTGCAGTGTCTTGTTAAGCGTCTCCCTGGAAACTGAGCACATCCACGGTCTCCACACTTCAGCTGATCATTGATGTGGTTATGTTCACAATTACACAATTCTGTCAAAATATTATTTGACACCACTTTGACACGATTCCTAAATGGTACAGTAAATGCCATAATTTAATGAAACCTCTTATTTTAAGGCTGAAATTCTGTACTTTGATCACATCTTGATGGTTATTTCATATCTACCGTGGCGTATGGAGTGACACGTCTACATTTCTGGACCTAACACTGAAAGCATGTGCTCTTTCTGCCCTAATGCAAGCTTCAAAGACAAATGATGATTATTTTGCCAGGTCAACAAATTTTTTAAACATGTTTGTGTGCACACACCCAGAGATGTCGGCATCATTGGCTATTTTATTATCACATTAGAGATGCACATAATGCTGAAGTTTCAAGCGGGTACACTAACATATTCTTAAACATTACTGGAAATCATTAAAACAAACAGTTTCATCATTTTATCAGTGACGAATAAAGTCTGTAATCCCATAAATAGGAACATTTCTTGTTACAACAAGTACATATGTCATTGTGAATCTGAAACTAAATCGTACTGTCGTAATGTGTTGGGGGAAACCATGAACACATCCCAATCTGCTCTTTAAATATATTTTACACCTCAGAATAAAACTGCCATAAAAAATAAACAGTCTGTAAAATATCGACACGTCTGGACAATATTTTACAGCTATGCAGAACTGCCACAACAGCACCAAATGGCCCATTTTACTTTGGATTTTAAAAGGATGCAGACAGAAAACGGGCTGAAGTTGGTGTGCGTCTCCATGATCAAAGACGTGCCATCAAGTCTCTCAGATTTAACGACTGGAGTTAATTGATGAGCCGGTGCAGTGCGAGGATAGCATTGAAACCAGCTTTGGCTTGCCCCGTCTGTGTTCGACTCTTTACGTCAGGACCTTTCGGAGCATCTTTTAGCCAGATGACGGATGTTACTGAGCAGCACAGACTACTGAACAGCTGTGTATTATTTTGGAGAGTTTTTTTGCACCCCCCCAACTATGAGCGGTTTATCTCATAAACTTTGAAAGGGCTCCACATGGCTGGTTGAGAAATCGTGAAAGATAAGAGGCAAACAGCTACACACATGGATGAAATCTAACACTTTGGAAAGAAAACAGGTTTAGGGAGTTGGATATTGTGGAGGTTTTGTAGTATATAGATGACCATCTTCATCTTTCATACATCCCTATACATTAAACACCATTACAGACAAGTCCAAACATATTATTATCATTATTCATCATGCAAAATTATGTAAGTATACACACACTGCTGTAGCATGCCCTGTGGGGAAGCCACAAGACAGAGGAACTCAGTAGAAACACCAGCACTCTGCCCAAGGCAAACACTTCATCATGCGTTATTCCTAGATGTCTTTATTTTCTTCTTTCTACAGTAGTAGCATGTTTCCTCTTTTTTTACAAATTAAAAGAACATACTCATAAAGATTCTCAGAACTGCTGCCAGGAGATGAGTACAAAAGAGCTGGGGAACAACTAAGGAAAAATGTTCCCAGTAGGGAACAAGTTCAATACATTGAGAAAACTGAACCAGTGCTTCATCCCCTGAGAGTGGCTCTTCCTCTCCTTTCCTCTTCCTGTTGGCTTGACCTCAGCTGTTTCCCATGACCACTGGATCTCCAGAGCACCATTGGACTTATCCTCCTCACAAAATACCAAAGGAACTACAGCAAACAATGAATTAAAAAAGGCAAAGCAGCCAATGAAAAATTAGAGGACAATTTTCATTTTACTCTGCCAGTCCCTAATGGATTGATTGGCTGACCTCTATATTCAAGGACATCCATTTTACCAATCACATTAGAGTGACACATGATCCAGCCAACTGAATTAGACAGCAAAGTAACAGCAGCATCACCACCAAGCCAGTTCCAGCTCTCGTTACTCAGCAGAGTCGCGTGAAGGGAGATTATTTCAAATAAAAGGTCTAAAAAAATTGATACTTGCACTTGGGTAGCAATCTACTGCCCATGTTTCAGGTGGTTCAGTATTTCGTATACCTGACATATGTTCTACATTAGGACAAGCACATCATCTTTATAGATGGATAAATGTAGTTAGCACCTTCACAGTCTTGTACCTGAGACTATACAATATGGTTAACATCAATTTCCCACTTAAAGAGATCATTGGAAAGAGAACTTTAAATGAAAAGGCACTCATAAACCAATGACCAACAAGACCAATGTTATGTATCCTTATTATTTTATCTTAATTCTATTACTTCAACATTACAGATCTTGGGTATAACCAGTGATGTCAGCGAGCCACACTAATATTCAGACAATAAAATTGCTAGAACAACATACAGACTCATACCCATCCCTCTTAATCTTATCTTTAAATCCACTGCAAATATGTAGTGTTGTATTTCTCTGCTTGTAATTTCCCTGGACATTTTTGGATATTTTTCTTCTAATGTTAACCCTGCTCTTGGCCCCTGGAATCTCACTCGATAGTATTTTGTGTAACACTCTTGCGACGACGTCACTATTGCAAATCTCAGCTTCATTCTGCTGGTTTCTTACAGAATACAGGCAAGTTCCGTGTTTCTCTTTTGTATTTTTATGAATTGAAGAGAAATTCACTGAGACTGAATTACCCACTTTAAGGCTTGTAGAAGATATCAGAGAAAGATATCTGAAGCAAAACAAATAAAGATATTATGGTTTCTAAAATGGCTTCTCAACATCCCCAGAACTATTTGAGATGTGAAAATAGATGTGACTCAGGAGGAATATCAATTTCTCCCAGTGGTTAGTTGCTTGCCTTAAGAACATGTCTGAAGCTGTTTTCAGAATGTCTTTAGCTGGAGGTTACAGTAAATGCAGGAGTAGATCAAATTTAACAGCAGTGTGAATCAGGTAAGGTACTCAATAGACGCATTTCTACCAACTGCACCTGGAACTTAAATGCCATGGAGCTTTTTTCGAAGAGCTAAAATATTACTATGCTCTTTGCATTTCAACTTATGTCAAGGCTAAAAAAAAAAAGGCAAAGGAAGTCTGTGAAGTGTGAAGCAACCTCTCTCAGCAGTGCATGCTGACTAAAGCAGAAAAGTAAGTTTGCAATGTATCTAAAGTGAAATACATGTACAATTATAGTTAAAGTCTTGTTAAAACTTTTAGCAAACATGCAGAAAAAGAGCCCTCTGGCAATAGTACTGTTGTGCAACTTATAATTAACAGATTTTTATCAGATATTGTGGAAATCAAAAATTGCACAGAGCACTTTATAGAACAGTGATAGGACTCCATCAATCAGAAGCGCTAAGAATCACAACCCCCCGTGAACTTTCCAGGTAATCTTAAGAATACTACTTCCCTGCAAATGCAAGCATCTTATTTCAATGAGGATATGTGTTGAGACGTTTCCAAAAGGTGGTTTATGAATCTGACGACTTCATCTAGCCATCTTTGTCTTTCTCACAGTTGGCCTCTTTTACACACACAAACACAGATGCATATCAAGCATGGCTGGGCTTGCAGGTAAGTGGCCACGCAGCAGTAAACATCTTATTTGTGTGAAACGCTAGACACCGTTCACTGTGCCTCTGCTCTAAGTGTAGGGGCTATTATAACACTGCACCACAGCTTTAGCTGTTTTTTCCCCTTGAAGTGGTTGAATTCATCTTTAAACTTCCTTTTTAGTTGTAAAATTCAAGATTTTGTATCCTTATTTTGCAGCTTTATTAGATATCAAAATAGAAGCATCCTGGAAACATTTTACAAGCCGAGAAGGACAGCGTGACCTATTCAGAAGTGTAATTTGACTCTATAAAATGGTCCATTTTCCAGTCAAAGTTAATCTCCTGTATTTCTCTCTAACAAAAACGTATTATATTACTTTATTCACCTAACCGTCAACAATTAGTGTGCCAGTTTTGTCTGTAAATCAATCCGTGTACTGCTTGCTTTAGTTAAATGCATATCAAATCAAGGATCTCAAACCCATTTTAAGACCTGCAAGCAGACATGTTTCTGCAGTTTGCTGCTCTATAAAACATCCTGCACAGAAGAATTTACTACTAGTTATCGCAGAATTTTATTTCTTTGAAATTTGGTAGATTCAAACCAGTCAAATGTAAATCAACAATGCCAAAACAAAATCTTTCAACATGGTTCTATTGCAATTTCACCTTCTGTGTATATCTGAATGACAGTCAAGTGCAATTAGTTCTTACATAGAGACATTTGTGCAAGAAATTAAATCTCAAGCCAAGTTAGGAATTCTATATGACAAAAAAATATTACAGGCCATGACAACAGCTCAGATCTGGATGATGGAGAGAATTAAACTCATTCATTTGCATGGCTCAGCTCTGAGATAAGGTGGGACATAAAGATGTCTAATTTTTGCAAACAGACCTGCAAACAACATTAGAGCTTGTCTGTTTTACTGAATACGCCATGAAAGTGGTTAAAGCAGACAAAGAGGAACACGAAGCTGCATTTTTAATCAAATTCAATGCACATAATAAAGTCCCATGCAACTTTGAATTGATATTGTATTTCAACCTTAGCAGTAGCTCTCAGTGGGTATCCTGCTTCTGAATGTTGCATTAGTGAAGAGGTCCTACCCTTAAAATAAATTGTTTTTGAATCGAAGTCCAAATTAAATCTTGAAACTCAAATTGCCCTTCAGGAAACCTGTCCTACCTTGAGAGAGTTGCAGATGGGCTGCAGAGAGCTGCTGCAGCCTGCACACTTGCTCAGTCCAGGACTGCTGAGTTGACAGCTGAAACCCGCGGCTGCCGCGCAGATAATGCCAGTGTCTTCTGGAAAAACGTTGCACTGCAAACTTCCCTCCGCGGATGACACTAACACGAGTTTCTGTCGACAGCTCTGGAGCTGAAGCCTGCAGAGACCCGCCAGCTCCAACTACCTGCCTGCACCGATAGAGGGATGCCACCTCCACGCACCGATAGATAGCGCCTCTGCCAGCTGGAAGTTCACTGCTCACAACGATAAACACAAATAAACACATGAAGGTGGTGCTTAGGCTGCTGCTTACCTTGTGATGCGGAGGCAGCATGATGACAGATACGTGCAAATCAAGTTCGCGCTATCCTAAATGGAAAAGCCCCCAGGTGTTTTATCTTTGCAGGGTCGGGAAATCAGACTCCTCAGGAATGTCTGAATTTTCCACAATGAAAATCAAAGTATGCAATTTACATAAGAGTTTCAAGGATTTCGTATATATTTCAAAAATGCCAGTGTTTTCAACAGTTCAAACCTACACGTTATATTCTTACATTGGTTACACAGATATTGTTCAGGGAGACCTAAACACGTGACAACAGTGCACTTGACTTTTGGAGTTCTACTGTAACAAACAGAAACGAAAAAACTAAATTAATTTTGACTTTTGTATGATTGAACAACAACGTGGTTTCTTAAAGACTTTCAAATTGACCAATGGCAAAGTAACACGCCAAAATACTTGAATTACAATCGACAACAATAAAAAAATATAAAATATAAATATAGAGTATAAATCTTTCACTAGAAATATAATTTCCTGTCTGTTAAATAAAATAGCGTTATGCAATTTTCATTCAACCCTCCCCTGGGAAGAGCTCACCACCAGCTCATCAACTCACAATGCACCTTTCAATAACCATGTCATATGTTTTATTCTTGTTTTATTTTTCTGATTGTATGTTTATTATGTAAAGCACTTTGGTTCACCTGTAGGTCGATGTAAGGTGCTATATAGATAAAGTACATTTACATTTACATGTCTACCTCATACTGCTGCACCTTTCACTTTTAAATTGCATATAAAGTATGTTAATAAGAGCCATTTGTTTATTACTGTTTGTAACTATTTAAATCTGGGTTCAGTGAGCAAAAAAAAACTAAAACCAATTCCCTGTCTGGGTTGCTCTGCACCGCCTGCCTTCATCATCACCTTCTCCTCAGGGCCAGCTGTTTAAGGGCCAGACCAGGTCAACACGGTTAGTTGTGCTCCATATCCATGGTAAACCAGGTCACTTGTTTATGATGCTCGTGAAAGAATGTAGTAACTCTGTTATCGCTTTGACTCCAGAATTTGTAATTAACCATTTCTTCGTGGTTTCTCCTCAGCCACCAGTTATTGTAGATGCACACGTGGCCCCCCCAGGGGAAGTCTGCTTCTGCCTGTGCTGCCTTCCAGGAATGCAGACATCAAACAAATCCACACTGTAACACCTTTTCTTATCTATATTAACATTTCTTTGAACCAGCTATAACGACCCACTGCATTCTTGAGTCCTCCTTGTTGCCTATAATGTGTTACAATGTTCACACAGGATGCTACAAGAATCTTTTGGCTTTTTGTTTTATGGGTCACCACAACAGATCACCTGTTTTTCTCTAGCCCTGTCTGCATTTCCCTCTCATACCAACTCCATATTCTTTCAAAACACCAGTCTCCTACTGAGTAACATTGATGGCACTCCTTTAAATAAATATTACAGAATGTCAGTATGCAAGAGCTTGGTCTGCCTCCTTTTCCTCCTGCTTGGCAGCTCCATCTCCAGCATCCTTCAACCGGTGTAATTACAATCTATAACTGTCAAAAACCATCTCAGTTGCCTTCAGTGGATCTCACAAGGTGCAAAAGCACTGCAGTCAGACTCCAATGTGGTTTTGTTCTGTCCTTGATGTGACCTCAGGCCCCATCGGGAGAGTTTCTGAAGATGAATGTTTCTGATCACTCACTTACTCATCCTGCTTGGCTGAATTTGTGAGATCACAAATTGGCCCAAAGTTCTGAAGATCATGATTACCTTCTGTGCTTTTTTTCTTAAACAATGTCCTGTTCTTTCTGCACTCATATATGTGATGATGCTCTCAACATTTTAGCCTCTAAAATGAACCCATCCTTTGTACGTGACTGAAGTCTCCCCTTGTACGCCCTCCTTTGCCAAGATGCAGTGCAACTCCTTGTGACCTTCTTCATATTTCATCAGTAAAAGGAAAACACTTTTCTCAGGGCAATTTTTGCATCGGTTGTCCTTATGAAACAATACTGCTACTTGCAGATCATAGCCATATTTTCTTAACCTGACTTCCACTACTCTTTCCTATTATCCCCATTGTGCAGCTCATCAGCCTGAGCTCTCTGTTTCAATCGCATTAGGCATCTTCTTTTGTCCTTAAATTGGCAGTAGTGCACTTTTTCTTTATTCCCCAGGCCAAGGTAATGTTGAACAATCTCTTTACTCTGATCCTGTCTCCTGCAGACATTTCTATACCTCTTCTGTACCTCTGCCTTGTTCTTGATTTAAAAGTGTGGCACCTTCACTGTTCTCTATTTTCTGCACAAGTATTTACGACTCCGTCCATACGCTCCTGCACAACCTCAATCCACAGCTTAGTCTTTTCCTTACTCTGTCTGAATGACACACCAAGCACCTTCCTGCCACACTCCCTTGTATTTTCTGCAGACACCTGGCAGTAGTTTCCTTCCACCTGAGCCTGAGTCAACTCCTTACTGAAGTTCCCACTGCAGCTTTCCTTCAACTCCCACCATGTGATATTCTGCTCTCCCTTTGCTCTTTTCCTCTTTTGTACCAGAGTCATCCTGCAGCATCATATTCTGTCTGGCTACATTCTGACCTGTCACCACCTTGCAGACTCTAATCTCTTTCATGTTGCACAACCCTTCCCATTTATCTGGGCTTTGGACCAACTCTAGGAGAACTCTGCTTTGTTGTCTGTCAGTGGTTGGGAAGCTATAAAATAAAGGCTGCATATTTTAATCAGTAAAACAATACTTGATATTCTCTGCAGGTACAAGCATGCCCATTTTAATGTTAATAATTGCATATGTATGCTCATATTCATTGTCTTTTAAAATGAACACAATCTGCTGCATTCCTTCTCATTCCCCTCTTGTATCTTTGGTCAACACCTGCCCCCGTGTGGTAGATTTGATTCAGTGCATCAGTTGGACTCCGGATCAATAAACATTTGAGTGGATCAAAAACACAAGTTATGCCCGAATGTTGAACAATATCCATTATTGTATTAGGATAACTTTGATTAAATGTTTTGATTCACTGCAAATGCTGACTATTATATGAAAGCTTTGATTTTGTATATATATTTGTATATATATATTTGTATATATATGATTTTGTATATATATATGTATATATATACATATATATCTATATGTATATATATATTAATATTAATAAGATGAATATATGTGACATATTAAAAAAAAAATATCATATGTATTTAATATTAACAATGCACATATATATGCCTTAGGTTCTTACCAGCATGGTATTAATATGTGTGCAGACAAAAAAACAAAAAAACAAAAAAAAAAACGGAACGCCAAAATACGCAAAACCACAATGTTAATTTGTAAAATGATCAACATCTGATCAATCCACCATACAAGAAAACGTTTGATTTAGTTATTTCAAACTAAACATTTAATTGAGATAAATCCACAAAAAAATTTAAACAAAATCACTTTTTGTTGTATAAGAAAAAGAAAATAATCATATGATAAATAAATAAAATCACTCCAAGAAAGCAAAAATGGCAAAAGTGATTTTCATTCATGTCTTTTACTCAGTAGAACTAAAACAATAATCGTTCGGTCTAAATCTGTCCTTTCTTACTTTTGTGTCCATGCAGCGATGAAGAATTTGTGGGGAGGAGTAAAATGCCAGAGGAATGATAGAGAGCTGACGTAAGATATCAGTTTACATGACTCATTGTTGTTAAAGGTAGCATTTTTCAATCTTTTACATGCATCACACTGGGCTTTTTTGCCCCTTGGAAACAAATGAAGATAGGAGCTTCAACACTGCTTTTTTATGCTCACATATTGCAAACGTTGATTAAACAATATTATGCACATATAAAATGGAAAATACAGATTATTTCTCTATGAATACAGTTAAAATAACTTAAAGCAATCACCCAATTAATAAGTCTTAACACTTGTAGACAACCTGTGTTGACCAAAATGCTTCACAATTAAAATAAAAACATGGACTATAAAACTAATTAAATACAAATATTCATAAGACAAACAAAAACGAATTGAATAAAAATATTCATAAGATAAATAAAAATGTATTAAATAAAGAAATTCCCATATAAACCCATTAAAAATAAAAGAGTAAAAAAGAAATGACTGCTATTATGAGGCAAATGCTATTGTGATCAGGTGGGTCTTCAGCTTGGATTTGAACAGAGCAGGCCAGTGATGGCTCGTAACTCAAGGAGCGAGTGCTCCACCTCATCCAACCTCTAACAAGTCTGGGCCAGCTGGATGCAGAGCTCTGCTGGGTTGAAGAACATTTAAAGGCTATATATAGCACTAAAATACCAAAAACATAGCAAAGTTTCCCAAGGTCACCACGGATCAGGAAGGGCTTGACTTTTGTAAGGTGTTGAAGCTGCCAAAAGCGTGTCTGACAACCAGACGTGTCAAGTAACGAAGTACAAGTACTTCGTTACCTTACTTAAGTAGAAATTTTGGTTATCTATACTTCACTGGAGTAATTATTTTCAGACGACGCAATTATCTGTACTTTTTACTCCTTACATTTTAAAAACAGCCTCGTTACTCTATTTCATTTCGGCCTTTAAAAAAAAACTATCCAGTTAAATTGCGCCATCCGGATTTAGTGAATTTGGTTGTGGTTGTTTCAGATGTTCTTGTCCAGTTTTGTTCTTACTTCCGTTGCCCTCAGATTCCTGCAACTAATCTTGGATGTACATTCCAATAAGGTTAGGATAAATTATAACACGCCTCTGAAGTTTGACTTTTTGCACCATTACAATACTTATAGGCAACTAGTCATCATATCTCCTGCTCCCTGAAACACATGTTAATGCTCAATAGTACCATTATATGGTTCTTTAATATATTTGCATTATACTAAGATGCATTCATTTTCAATGGCTTTTGTCCTTAATGGCTTTTTTCCCCCTTACATTACTTTTACTTTTATACTTTAAGTAGTTTTGAAACCAGTACTTTTATACTTTTACTTGAGTAAAAAACTTGAGTTGATACTTCAACTTCTACAGGAGTATTTTTAAACTCTAGTATCTATATTTCTACATGAGTAATGAATGTGAATACTTTTAACACCTCTGCTGACAACAGAGTCAATCTTTTTATCAAATTAAAAATTGTTATCAAAAGTCATGTCCTGGTTTCTGACATGGTTAAATTGAGGGGCAAGGCCATCAAGACCTATAAGACAAGTGAAGATATTGTACTTTTAAAGGGAGTAAACACAGTACATTCAGTTTGCTCTCATTTAAACAGGATGTTTTGAAATGCCCAGAGTTTAATGTCATCTAAGCATCTGTGGATGGAGTCCATTGTCTTGGATGAACTACTAATAACTGGCATAGATTTGAAAATCATCTGAAAACCAATGAAAGGAAACATTACGGCGTGAAATTACTTACCGGTAATAGCAGCATGTACAAGGAAAATAAGACAGAAATGGATCTCTGTGGCACGGCCAGGGGTCAACGGGCCAGAGATAATGTACTTCTGACGGGTTTGAAAGGAGCTTGAAGGCCGTTAATCAGTCTGTTCAGTCCATCTTTTGCTTTTGATGAGTCTGGCACCACATGGGGTGACTGTAAATGAATAAATGAGTAAAACAATAAATGAAAGTGTGGCTGGTGCCTGCAGACCCCGCCTGTGTATTACACATGTTTTTTTTAAGAATCTACTGTCCGTCCTTTGTAATTGCAACTGAAATTTCCTGAACCATCAGGATATGGACTTTCTTCCTGACCTTTTTGCTGTCACAGTTGTGGTCAGAAAGTGGGCAGGATCTGCACCTGATGATCTGATGCCACGGGGTGGTTGAAGCACTAAGGCCTTGATCACGGTGGAGTATCCAGATGTGGATATTGCCATCTGGCATTCCTGAATAGAGACTACAGAAAAAGTTCTTAACATCATCACTTTTTCAAAAGGTATCTATCTCAGTCTCATTTATCTCATTTAATTAATGTAATATGTACTGAGTATTGTGCATTTAAAATAGCACTTTATATTTACTGTGCAATCGGGCAATCTGCAATATAATTACGCACCTAACACTTTAAAACTTCAGCACTCTGCACTTTAATCAGCCCTTTGATACCTAATTTTAGCATTTAATATTACTGAAATTCGTATGGTCCCCTGACCCTTGGCCTGTATGTTTCATGATCCACTATACTTTTCATTGTTTTTGCTTTTCTTTTCCTTTTCTGTCCTATTGTGTTTTTAAGGACACGCTTTCTCTCTTGTAATTGCTCCTCCTGCCTACTGGCCATGGAAGCTAACTGTTCTACTTGTCGTTACTGTTGTTTTATTGATTTTATTATTTTATGTTGTTGACATTAACCTGCCGAAGGGACTAAAGATGAAAATTAGCCATTGGCTATAATCTTGCATATTTACATGTATATGTTCATTAATATGTATTGTCCCTGTTATAAATAAAATAAACTCAAACTCAAACTCAGTCCGAAGCCAGTGATGGTTAAAGAGGAGACAGCAAAGGTATTTAAGTTGAAATTAGTTTTTTCCTTTTTATAATTGGATTTAATATATACATTGTATAAGCTCTAAAAATAGCTTCAATTGATATATATTAGAACGTTATTTCAACTTTTATTTATTTTTTTTGGGGGGGGTTACCTCTTCTTTTTAAGTTATTAAGGAAAGAGAAAAAAAACTAATAACGTGCTTTTTCCAAACATGGATTGACTTTTACATTGTTTTGTGAAAAAGACCGAGCTGCTGCTGATGTTGAGAATCTTGGCTCACTAGGCTTTGAAGAGAATCCACCCTTTCACTAATGGAAACTTGATAGCCAATAAGAACATCCAACATAAACAAGCAGGCCGATCAGCCAATCACAATCAAGAGGAGGCGGGCACTTTGTTGTTGTGGTTGAAGGTTCACTTCCTCATTTGCAGGCGTGAAATCAATAAACTGCAGCAGAGACGATCGAGTAGGAAGAGAAGAGAAAGCTAAAGATTTGAAACCGATCTAACAAGGAATCTGCCTCTAAGTTTCTTTAAATTCCCTTTCAGACAAACTGCAGCATGAATAACTAGTTGACATACTTACCTGCTTTGAGTTGCTGCTGATGCTCACAAGACCGACATGTGATATCGATTAGTGGAACCACACGGACAACAGCGGCCCTGTTTCAGCTCCTGGATGGCCGCTAAACCCACATTTGAAGATGCACAGTAAGTTACTCGTTTTTAATAATGTTTGTCCTGTTACCAACAAGTTTCACTTTTGATTGTCTTTATTTTAAAACTGTCACAAGACGTTTTAGAGAGCAGCCTCTGGGTTGGATGAAGGGCGGATGCGTGTAACTCATCAGTTACACGCATGTAACGTTTGAATTGTTCACATACAGAGGTGTCAAAAGTATTCACATTCATTACTCAGGTAGAAGTATAGATACTAGAGTTTAAAAATACTCCTGTAGAAGTTGAAGTATCAACTCAAGTTTTTTTTACTCAAGTACAAGTATAAAAGTACTGGTTTCCAAAACTACTTAAAGTGTAAAAGTAAAAGTAATGTAAAGGGTGAAAAGCCATTAAGGACAAAATGTGTACTATTGAGCATTAAAATATGCTTCAGAGAGCAGAAAATATGACGACTAGTTGCCTATAAGTATTGTAATGGTGCAAAAAGTCAAACTTCAGAGGCATGTTCTCATTTATCCTAACCTTTATTGGAATGTACATCCAAGTTTAGTTGCAGGAATCTGAGGGCAACGGATGTAAGAACAAAACTGGACAAGAACATCTGAAACAACCACAACCAAATTCACTCTATCCGGATGGAGCAATTTAACTGGATAGTTTTTTTTAAAAGGCGAAATGAAAAAGAGTAACAAGGCTGTTTTTAAAATGTAAGGAGTAAAAAGTACAGATAATTGCGTGAAAATGTAAGGAGTAAAAGTAAAAAGTCATCTGAAAAATAATTACTCCAGTGAAGTATAGATAACCAAAATTTCTACTTAAGTAAGGTAACAAAGTATTTGTACTTCGTTACTTGACACCTCTGTTCACATATGATCTGGTAGTATGTATACTGTTAAAATTACACAGGTATTACCTGCACAAATAAAACAGACTGCACAAGTATTTAGTAATTTACACAACATTTTATCCAGCTCCGTGACAGATCCCTGAGAAGTCCCTGTGGATGAAGCCTTCAAGAGAATAAAATACGAGAAATTACACCAAGAGTTAGATTTCCATCCTGAGCTGACTCCTCCGTGCAAAACCAGGACCAAACATGGTGCACATCTATAACTGCCATCCTTTTGCCTCCCAGCAAATTGTACAGGTAAGTGAAGCCCATCTAAAACTGAGTCAGTGCAACGTTTCATATGAAAACAACAATAATGATAAAGTAATAATGTGTCTGTGGCCTTGACCGTTGTCTCTGGTTCAGGTGGAGCAGGAACCAGGACTGGTCTGCTGTGGAGGTGGGGCCCTGTTCGTGGTGGCAACTGGAGGATGCAAGGTCATCTTGACATATTTTTTTTTCTACAGATAGATGACCTTTAGGAACTGTTTTTTTGTTTATTAATTGCCAGCACAATATTCTAGCAATGGTAATTTTAACATCTTTTCTACCCGTCAGTAGTATGTCTTAATGACGGCATTGTAGCTGCAGCCTCAATATGACGATGGCCTTTTATACACTTTAACAGCTTCTATTTAGACTAAAATGAAACTTTTACATCTTACTGAAATTCTGTCACAATTGACCATTTAGGGACAGTCATTTATGTAAAGTTGACATAGATGTGCAGGAGCAGAAAGATGCGGTATGTTAGACCAACAAGCTGTAGGAATAAAAAAAAACATCTGTAAACTGCAGAGTTAATCAACTGAATGTTTAACATATTATGTTTTGTGTTGTGTTGATTGAATCAAAAGGTGGAGGTCTACAGTCTTGAAAAGGAGGGCTGCCCTCTTATCTGTCGCTTTGCCACCATGGGCACGGTGAGACGCATCCAGCACAGCAAAATAGGTACAGACAGCCTCTCCTTTAGTCTGCGAGGAAAAATTATATTTGTGCTCATATCTTCTTCAACAATGCATGCTCTTATTTGTGTCTCACATTGCATGTTAGCAAAGAAAGAGAAATAAAAAAGATAAAGGGTGAATTGAACAAAGAAAAAAAACATGTTTCCTCGTCTTTCCCCCCAGGAGACTACCTGGTAACCATCGAAGAAAAGAACAGCGCCACCTACCTGAGAGCCTACACCAACTGGCGTTATCAGGTACAGCAAACCCATAAGCCACTGCAATGAAACATTAAGAATAAACTTCACGCTCTTTTTAAAATAATTATTTTTTAAGGTTTTGTGATAAAATATTAAATCATGGAAGCTTTCCAACAAATATAGTACACGCTGTGCTCGTTCTCTCAGTTAAGATCTTCCCAGGCAAAGCCTTAAGGCTGAAATGTGTTACAAACTTTAGGTTGAACATGACGACACAGTCACGCCGTTACTGCACAGTCGCAGTGTGAAGATAAAATCTGACTAGATCTGAGTCAGGCTCGTAGCTCGTACCAGACGGACTGACCAGGGGAGCAGACTGGTTGGCATGGAGAGCTCCTTATGTCAGTGGCGGAGTAAAGAAAGCTGCCCATTATGAGCAACAGCAGACGTCATGTGAACAGTGTATTCATGAGGCGGAGGAGCTTGTTCAGCAGCAGACTGTCTGTCTGTCGTCCTCGTCCTGCTGAACTGAAAATCTGAGGAAGTCTTTTGTCCCGCGGGCCATGCAGCTCTGCAGTGCATCCTGTTGACTCTTCATACTAACGAAACAAGTTCTATGCACATGCATATTAACCTTGTGTCTTTAATCCAGTGTGGTATTAGTTATTAGTTAATGCCACTGTACCTGGCTTTTTCACCTGCATAGATCTCTTTTTGCTTATATTTGATGTTTGTTGTTTTTCCTTCACAACCTATTGGGTGCTTGAATTTCCGTTGAGATTGATAAGATATTATAAAGTTATGTTGGCATTTGAGTCAGAGAGTTAATGTTTTTTAAGCATTAACTCAAAACATTGATGCACTATAGGCGGCGCATAGAGGTGCTGTGTTAGAGGGGGCTTCAAAGCCATGAGGGAAAAAATATACCGTATTTTCTGGACTATAAGCCGCTACTTTTTTCATAGGTTTTGAACCGTGCGGCTTATACAAAGGTGCGGCTATTCTGTGGATTTTTCTTCCACCACTCGGGCGCTCTAACTGGAATTAGAATCAAAACTAAGACAAAATAAATGCAAAGAAGAATACGCTACTTCTTCTTTAGCAGATAGAAGTAGGTAGAAGCAGATTTCAAACAGATAAATAGATAAATAAATACCGGTTATTTTCTCTTGGTTCTGTCCCGTTTTAATCAGCAAAGTTGCTGCCGTGTTAAAAGACACTGTTAGGAAATATCTATTTAGGTACAAACATGTACATCATTTACAGTTCAAAATCCTTCTTTACATGTAGTAAATATCTAATCTAACAACATAAATATCTGCGGCTAAATATCTTTTTTTTTTTTTAAATAGAGCGGATGCGGCTTGTATGCAGGTGCGGCTTGTATGTCTTTTTTTAATTATTTTTTTAAAAATAGAGCGGATGCGGCTTATATACAGGTGCGGCTTATAGTCCAGAAAATACGGTATATATATATTTTTTTTTTCTCATTTTGAATCGTGTTGTTACATCTAAGGACAGATGGAGTAAAGATGGAGAGGCAGGAGAGAAAGCTATCTGGGGCACAAAAGAGAAAGAGGGGGAAGGAAAAAGATTTTGAAGAGATGAAAACAAGCTTTTCAAAGTGGTTGAACGACAGTGGGTAAATTGTATCAGTGTATCCACTGTTGTCAGGAACAAATAAGGATAAATAAGATTTATACAAATAAACACTGACGAAAAGGGAATACCCCTCAGAAAGTAGGTAGTTGCGCCCCTGTTTTTGAGTGATGAGACACTATTTCATAATTTTACTGAGCTGTCTTTTTTGCAGGAACAGTTTGCAAACTGGTCCTTAATGTTGGTGAGTGGTGATGTTCCAACGACAAAAGATCTCATAAAAATACTTTTTATAATCGCCTGACTAATGCCCATGTTACAAACTGTCATAAAAGCAGTTTAACTTATTAGAAGTTCAGGAGGCTCCGACCAAACCCATCTATTCTGAAACCAGCTTGATAGCGCGTTGAATCCATCCCATTCATGTTTCATGGACGCTTTCAGGCAGCTCTTGACAATGGTGATGTCACTGTAAATGATTACATTATTAGACAGCTGCACAAATATATTTACATCTCACTGGTACTTGAAAGAAGCCTCTCCAAAGCTGTCGGTATGATGCCAGGGGTGCTGTTTCCATTTGCGGTGTTGCTCTGTGTTCAGGCGGAGGAGAAAGCCCGCGTCGGGGTGCGTTTGCTGGGCCACCTGCTGCGCGGGGCATCGGTGTGGGGAGGAGTGCAGATGGAGATCATCGAGATCCCGCTCTCAGAGCGTCCTCTCGCTGTGGCGTGCTGCTCCATAACAGGAGACCTTCTGGTCGGCTGTGAAAACACGCTGGTTCTGTTCACTTTGAGGAGACAGAACGAGCAGAACTTGGTAAGAGTCCCAAAACTGCAAGGAAAACCTTTTTTATTTTTAGCATGTTTCAGGGAGAAAGAGCAGCTTTGCTACAAGATCAGATCTGTGGTGACGTGACACTATCAGTTAGATGTTAATATTAAATGTTTCCAAGTGAAAAAGAAAGAAAACTGCTTTGGTTCAAAAACAATTTGCACAATATTGTTCTTTTATGGCTTCACACGTACCACAATGTGACATCTTGTTGTTGTTAATTGTTGACTTCAGTCATTTTAAGTAGACATTTATAAACGCTGTGGTTTAACTTTTGCATCTTCTGAATAAAACAGCAGAACCAGAGTCAGCAGAACCTCCAGAGCTCATGGCCAAATGCTCAGCAGAGCTGCAGTCAGAGTCAAGGTAATGTCACAAAAGTAAAATAGACGTGGCAAAGTCTAATTAATAATAATCACAGTCCACAAGATAAGAAGCGAAATATAGACAAGGGAGATGTTCACACATCACCTTTTGTACTAAAACAGCCATCAGATGGAAAAAAAACTGAGTCCAGATGTTATTAAAAATATTAGTTCTGTAATGTGATCCGGTTATGTTTGTCATAACACGTTAAACATGCGGTCTGTATGCAGGGTTTGTGTTGTTAACATCTTGTTAGGAATCAAAGTGGCTTTGATGAAAGGACAAATGTCCACTTTGCTGCTGGTTGATGGTTTTTTGTCTCCACTCAACAGACTGTTTTTTATTAAATTTTAATTTTATTTATTTGTTTTTTACTAGCAGGTCAAACTTCAAGTTCAAATCAGCACTTGTCCGTTTTAGATTTTGAGCGCTCAGTCATCCTGCATCTTCCAAAAATGACTCCTAAACAGGTACTTTAATCTCTTGTTCAGCTCCTTTTTTCCCATTTTTTTTTTCTAATCCTGTTCCAGTTTCCCAGTAAATCTGTTTCATAACTGCTGTCTTGTGATTTAGTCGCTGTTCAGACGTTATAGTAATTTTTTTCATTCTCTTTATGACTGAATTATCTTCATAATCAGCAGTGATGAGTGGATAGAAATTGTATACTCTTCAATGCAGGGTAAATAAAAAACGTGCATTTGTGGTATTGTGGCATTGTGGCATTGTTTAATTTCTAATAGATAACAGTAATGTTTTGCCTCTTTTTATTAAATTTGTGTTTTGTAGACAGAATTTGGTATATTGTGAAAGAATAATAAGCTTTAAGTTATCAGCAAAATAATTCACATTAACAGGGATATTAAAGGTTCTCCACTTAAAGTCACACAGATGCAAAAAAGCACCAATATTTGGCATTTATTATACATGTAACAGCAGTGCATTCAAATACAGGTAGTTAACAGTTAATAAGTTAAACATTTTCTTAACTTAAGAAAGACGAACATTAAAATCCTCTCATGGTCTGTTAGTTCTGTTAACAAGAATATTAGTAATAATAATTACAAGGAACAAAAAACTGATTGGAACAATTCAAAATAGAAATCCTGCATGTCTAAAATATATTGGCTCCTCCTCTAACAAATAGCGAGAAAATAAGGATGGCAAAATCTCTCAGAACAGTTCACGGAGTCTCAGATTCCAGATGGCCTGTCCTGGCGTGTCGGGGTGTGATGGGAGACTCACGACTGATCATGTTCTAGTTTCGCTGAAACTGCAACTGCTTCAATCCTGTCACTGCTGAACCCTGTCCCAGGTGGCTCTGTGTGGAGAATATGTGGCGGTGCATGCTGAGCTGGAAGTTTTGGTACTGAAACTGGAGGCAACCTCCGAGCCTCAACCTGTGGAGGAGTCATCAGACGCAAGTAAAAGAGGTAAAAACACCCGATTGATACCAGTTGTTTTCCCTCCTTAATGCTCCATGACCCATTTACTCTGCAGTCATGGTGAGGAATACATTTACTGCTGCAGTTGTAGCGCAACTTGACTGTAGGCTGACCAAAAGATACAATTTAGGGGCAAAACTAGGAGGCATCATCGAACCTTAGATGAGATAAACATTTCTGAATATGAGAGACTGAATTACATTTCCCTGATAAGAGAAATGAAAAGAAGTGAGGGTGAACTCTGAAATAATCACTATTTCTGTAAGAGTAATATGGGACCATTAGGGCCCTTTTTTTTCAAGGGTTGACAATTTCCTGAGGTATTGATGACATGCAACATGGTGTGAAGTTTGTTGGGGATGAAGATAAAGAAGCTGGATAATTCTGCTCTGATTTAGGTCTGTGATGTCACAGTACCTTTAATTATTCACTGAATTACAGTTTTACAGACCAACGTGGTTCCAAAACCACTTTGTGTGTGCTGCAGCTTCACGTGTGCTTATTTAGTTTTTTTTTTTTTTGCTTGTCACACAAAAGACCCAACATGCTGTCTGTGTTTGTAAAGTATCATTTGCAGAAATGTTTGCATATTTGTGTGTGCAGCAGATTATCTACAAGATCCGATTGACTTTCTGCTCATCCCGAGACACCAAGAGCTGCTCGGTGATCTAGCTAAAGACTGTGACATCCCTGTCAGCATTGAAAAGACCGGGCTGGAGGAGAGAGGACAGTACACGCTCTCCTACGTCCTTTTCAGGTGCGTATTGCGGATTTTTCGAGCTTTATAGTGAGAATGTTTCTGACTATTCAAACTGTGTTGTCATCTTGTTTGCAGACGCTTTTCTCCAGAATTCTTCCAGGGTTGCTGCGTGGAGGAGATGCAGCTCCACTCGTTGCAGCTTTATCCACTGTTCACCAGTGAGTGCCACATATGAGACACAAACAGAATAATCAATATCGGCCTGACGTGAAGTACTCAAACCTCCCTGAATTAGAAACAATAAAATAACTAAGTGCTACATTGTCAATTTTACAGGTTAATTTCTAGTAAAATCATTGAATAACAGATATGTTTATATTTTTCTGTTGTATTTCAACAGCAACATGTTTCACTATTAGAAATTAAAAAACTAAAAGATATGCCTCCCGATTCAATTAAAGAAGCATCAAAGAGTTTTTTTAAGGTTAAAATACCTACTTTAATTTGATTTAAAGGGAATATTTGACTACTTTTAGGAAGCTTCATCTAGCTTTCGTGGGGACTGAGTAGTCGAGACTCAAGGAATGACAGATGGTGTAAAAGTGACTTCACCTCCATGCCTTTAGGGGGCGATCTGGGCCAATGCAGTCCAAGAGTACATTTTCATTGTCTAATTCTGATACGATATAAATTTGGTAAAGATCTTATTTGACAGTTTACATTCATAAATACAAATGTCTTGCGTCAGACCTTCGTGTGAAGGCGACAGACCTCAGGAACGCCTCCAGATAGCTGTCAAAATGGGCCATTCATGTCAGCAATAACAGAACACTTGCAACCATATTGAGATGGGAACTATGATTGAGGAAGGATACAAACACTTCAGGACAGAAGTGATTGGAGCCAATAAGATTTAGCTCCAGGGGATGGTAAAGCTAAGTATCAGATATAAATCTGATCTGGGACCACATGCTGACGTTGTCAGAAAACTGGACTTGACGACTGGGAAAAAAGTCAGATTGTAGTAACATCAAGGGAAAAATAAATACATTTATAGCTACATTTTTCCGGGTAGCGTGATCGTAGTCCAACGTCAGTGCGGCTTTCTCCCCAGGTAACCAGTCGGTGTCTTCGGGGGAACCAGCCTGCGTGTTCTGCTTCTTCTCTCTGCCCAGCGCCGGCTACCTGTACAGTCTGAAGGGCGGGGTGGAGCTGCTCTCGGCCTACCAGTACCCCGAGAAAGTCCTGCAGGCGGTGCTCACTGATCACCTGCTACATGTCATAACAAAGTACGTCTGTGGCTGTGAAGTGATTGTCTCTGCTTTGCTCAATGTAAATCCAAGTCTGAGGAAATTCCTGACCTCAGATACATTTCTATCCGGGATAGAGGATATTCATTTAATCCATTTGTACTCTCCTATGTACAAAACCCCCCAGAATTTTTTTTATTTATTTTCCATACTGTGGAGATGTCTGAAGGGTTATATGTTAAAAAATAAAACAAAAACAAATGCTTTCACGGTGTCCCTGGCAGGAGCGCGGTGCAGTGTTTCACAGTGCGTTGTGCAGCAGTAGCAGCCAGGGTGGAAGACCCTTACATCGACACCACCATGAAGGTAGGACTCAGTCTTTTCCTAGTAATTCCTCAATGAGGAAAGTTGGTCTGAAGCCTCTACTCCCTCTTTCTTGATGCCACATCCTGACTGAATCTTCCCGTCTCCCATCACTGCCACAGACCGGAGAATTAAATCCAGCTGCGCGCGTATCTTGAGCTCTTTTGTAAGAACAAGTGTTTAACATGTATATGTGTGTTTGAAAGGCATGTCCACCTTGCACTCTGGACGTGTGTGCACTCAGAATGCAGTTATTTATCGGTCTGCGGTCAGTGTGTGTCTACGGCCGCCATGTGATCCTGCTCTCGACAGCTGACACAGAGGCACCGGAGGAGCCTGAACGCCCCACACAGCGCCGGGGCCTGTAAGTCACACACAATCAGTACACAGAACATGCACAGCAGCCTTTCATGTTTATTAAAGCTGTCATCAGGTGTTGTCAGCGAGTACCTGGTTGTGGGAAACAGAATCCTCATTAACATTTACAAACCTTTTTTTGCTGTATATATGTGTGTGTTGTTATTTTAGCGATTTGAAAGAACACAACGTGCTGACTGGTATTTTCCTAGCGGTGGGAATCGATCCCGCAACCTCGCCAGCACTGGAGAGCCTTCTGTCACGCCCCTTCCTGTAAGAAAAAGCCAACCCCACCAGTGTTCGTTGTCACTTTTAGGTCGAGCTGCGGCGCAAAAGCCCCCTAAAATACCCACCTCAGCAGATGTTAGTAACCAAATCATGTCATCAGCTCTTATTTTGAAGAGAAATATTGCCAGTTGGAGCTTTGTTTCTGATGAACTTTTATAAAAAAAGGATTCTTCTTCATTTTCAAATGAAGCAGTTTGTTTTTTTTTTTTAGATTTTTTCAGTAAAATCAGTTTGGTTTCTTGGTCTTTGACAGTAAGCACATGTAAGCTAAACAGTCCTCAACTTACCTTCATGGGCTTTGTTAGACTGATCAGAGTCATGTTATAATTTGTTTAAGATTATGTTGAGAATCGTTGTTTATACATCAGATTTTTTAACCTATTAATCTGAAGTGGGGGCTAAACCAGTTAGTCTAAAAGCTGTTTTATTAAGACGAGACGATTACCTGTGATTCCTACAGGGAAGCTGCACAAATGAAGAACAGCTTCCAGTAGTGCTAAGAACTATGAAAAGTCCAACTTAAGTATCAGTGGAGAAAATTAACGAAGTAGTTAAAGTTAGGTTTTAATCTTGGTGTTACTCCGTCTCACTTCAGGCCCTCCAGGAGGAGTGAAGTATATAATCGTCTGTAAGAACAATAACAGCATTAATATAAGGTACAGTGTAACAACAGTATATGAAGAATGGCAAGCTGTATTAAAGCTATATCTTACTGTAAATTTGAATATTTACAAAGTAAAATCTTGTTGTTATAATCTTGGTTTAAATTATATTTAACTTAACTCTTCATGTGAGTGTTTTTATTTTGTTTTGCGTTAAATGAAAAACACCAGGGCATCCCTGTGGCGTTTGAACTTCATCATCAAGCTCCTTTTTGTGAGGAAATCTTTTAGTGCAGAATCCTTTTTATTTAAGTTTAATTTTTTTGTCTGTCTACAAGGGAAGAGACCCAAAGACAACCTGAAGAGACTCTGCTGAGTAAACTGATAATCTTTGTGTGGCGTTGCAGCTTGGTCCAAAAGAGACAACTGTCCCCGTTTTAGAGCCTAAACCTAGTTCCCCGTAACCCACCTAACTCTCCTCACTGTGTGCGCCCTCCTCACACACTAATCACGTGTGGATTCAAGTAAAGAGATCTGTTGTTTATTCCATCAGCTAACTTTATAACCTGACATGGAATAGGCATATTTACATCTTCAGTGTTTCCACATGTGTTTTACTGACATGTTGAAACATCAGAACATCTTCATTGGTGGATGTTGCTGTGAACGCAAACACTTCACCACACACGTAAACTCTAATGTTTTTGGTTTTATACAAGGATTACAGGGGCACCAGGAGCTCTGGTTGCCAGTTTCCCCCGTTAACCTGTTCACTAACAGCTCACTAACTGTTTATTTGGTCATCTCAAAAACTAGTTCTGCAGCTGATGTTTTACATAGTGGGATAGATACTTGCATAGGTAACATAGATGGATGTCTTTGATTTTTGCAGGTTAGTTTCCATTCCTGCAACCACTCCTACTATCGTTATCTTCTGTCAGAAAAAAAACAGACATCTCTGCAAACCCTTTATAAATGGAGCCAGACACTTCCGATTTCTGGGAGGTTATTGTCCACGACTTCATGAAAAACTAACAGATTGAAAACTTTAGGATGAGCTGCACAGTTTTTTGATGAGTTATGTCGGATAGAAATGCAAAGAATGCTGAAAAGATTTTGGCACCAGACAGTGCACAGAGTTTTGAAATACAGAGGTTACTGGCGGGGCGACAGATGCACAAGACTTTACAGATGTCCACGGAAAAGTCACTTTTGTGAAACTCAGACAACAGATTGTCCATTCCTGTAACGCTAGGCTACATGCACTTCGTAGAAATGCCGCACGTTTCAGGTTGAACGCTGATGCTCTCTTGAAAAATGAACCTGGTCAGTGCAGAAAACTGTAAGGTTGTTTCATTTACGAGGCGTTCAATGACAGACGAGGACGTTCATGTTGAGGGAATGGCTGGATGTGGATTAGAAAATACTTCATCACAATCTTTTTCTTTAGGGGGCTTATTGGGTCTTTGGCAGCTGTGTGATGGGACTTTAGCATCATGCTCAAGAGACTCACATCCTTTAAAAGTGAATGTGACTCATGTGGCATTGTGTGACCTGTAGAGGTAGTAAAAAAAAAAATCTTTACATGACAGCTTTGCGTAACAATTTCCTTTTTAAATCATTGGGGGGGAAAAAAAACAACTAATTTAAGTATAAGCCGTTTTTGGGATATATGAGAGTTTTCTGTGACTAGAATAGACCCTTTTTCCATTTTGCACAGTTACTAACGGAAATGGAAACGCACTTTGTGTTTCAGTGGGAGCATAACAGGGATGCTGATGCTGGAGTGGTCTTGATAACTGTATTCTAATTCCTTCTGATTTAGTTGTTACATCTGATGGAAACCAGATGTAGAGAGTCTTTTGAGATGCAATCGCTGCTGCCTGTTACGTCACGCTCAGTGTGTGTGTGTGTGTGTGTGTGTGTGTGTGTGTGTGTGTGTGTGTGTGTGTGTGTGTGTGTGTGTGTGTGTGTGTGTGTGTGTGTGTGTGTGTGTGTGTGAGATCATTGTTCAGCCTTGTTTCTGAGAAAGTCATTTAGAAATTATGAATCAAAACCAAAATATTGCAAATTTTTTAAACCCTGTTTTTAATTTAGAATACCAAAAATACAAGGTACTTTTAGAAAAAAATATCACATTTACTAGATGCAGACTTAGAAATGTACTTTTTTTTTGCTTTTGTTTTTGTTGTTTTTTTTTTATGAGGGTGAGACTCAGGAAGCTCTGCATTAAAATATTGACATGGGTTCTGGAAAAACCTCTGAAATACATAGTCAGATAACAGTTAGTTAGTTGTTGCAAACACAAGTGCACGCTGAGAACATCTAAGATGGAAATTAGTCACCGGGCTGTGAAAGCCAGTCCTGCTGGCTCACAGATCCATATTTGAAGTTTTAAAATAATCGAGCTTAAAAGGAGAGGGACCAGCAGTTGTTTATGGGCCCATTCTTTAAAAAAAACAAGCATCCATCGAGATGTGGGAGATAAATTCCTGCACATCGTTTATGAAGCATATGTACATGTAGAATGTCTGCTGCCATCCACATGATGAGCTTGTTCAGAGAATATATTTCTTATTTCAGCAGTGCAGTGTTAAACTATGTTCTGCCTGTTCTGCATGAACTATTAAGTACAATGAAAGAGATTTAATAATTCAACAGAGTAGCTGAATATGTGTAGAGATATTTAAATAAAACCTACAGCAGTCTCCTCAGTTCCCCAACACTTAGAGATATGTACTGCTAAAAGACGATGTAAGGTGATATAGTGGTGAAAGCGACCCAGCAGCAGACTATTTAAAAAAATGTTCCTGCATTGAAATGAGGCATTTATTTAAAAGTGAAAAAAGCTGGTTCAAAATCTTGAGTTTTTGCTGTATTTTCAATTAAATACAGGGTTCAATAATTTGTTATTGACATAATATTATTACATATTTGTGTTTTTTATAGAGCCTTCTGAGTTTTCTGGAAAGAAATTTGAAAAACGGGAAAAAAAAGTAGTGTTTTGTGTGAAATCACTGTTATGATCTTCTTTTGGATGTGTGACCTCAGGAGCAGGAAGTGGACGATCTCCTCTCCCAAAGAAACCAGTGCAGCTGGGCATGGATGGAACCTTTACGTCATCAACAGCGTTTCTCCCTTCACTCTCTACAAGGAGATGGTACCGCTGAACGCACACGCACTGACATAATGCTTGTAAAACTCTACTTGTTACACTTTTACAAGGAAAAGCATTTTAGCTCCCCGGAGTTAGGTGGTATTCTGCATTAATTTTCCATAAACTGTGATCCGATCTTCATCTAAGTCACAACAACAGACAAACGCAATGTATTTAAGATGAAAATGCATAAACTATATTCATTTTCCATCGGTTTTTGAACGCACCTATTGGACATTCACAATGCTGAAGGACAAAAGAAAGTGAACCCATCAGTTCACTGTTTAACAAATTGTCTGTGGGTGTAGGTGCCATCCAGCCAAGATGACTCCAAAGGCAAATATCTCTGTTCATGAGTCTGCCACACGTTAATCATTAAACAGGGAGGATGTCCGTTGCAGAACATTAGGGGAGAGATGCTACTCCAAGGAAAAAAAACACAAAACAAGAACAATGCTGTGCACCCAAAGTTTGCAGAGGAAGAATATGCTGTTCTATAAAGTAAAAAGGTACAGCTTAACAACATAAAACAGATGAATCCCTTTAGTGACGTATGGTGGAGGGAGCATCATGATTTGGGCTTCCTTTGCAGCCGCATGGCCTGGACCACTCGCCATCATCAAGGAAGTGTTCACAAGCTGAGCTTAGAAGACGTTGCAGCAGGACAACGACCCCAAATGTCCGTGTGAAGCCATCACAGAACAGAACAACACAGGAAAAAATACAAAAAATATCCTCTAGCACTGGCATGGCAGCACCTGTGTCCAGTTAAAAGCAGCAGCAGCAGCTCTAAACCCGCAGAAATCCTGTGCAATGACCTCAAGAGCCAATCAGAACGAGGTTCCTACAAATGTCAATTCTGTATGGAGGAATAGTCAAAAATGACTCCTGAAAGATCTGCTCCAGGTCTAAAGTGTTTTCTTGATGTCATTGCACCAAATACTGACTTCAGTGTTTACCATAACCTGGGTGGGTGCATTCAACAGGGACAAATCTTTTATTCATTTCACTTAGTATTTGCCTTTTGTTGTGACTTTGATGAAGGTCATATCACATTTTCTGTTTTAATTAATTCAGAAATTCAATTGATTTCCAAAGGTTCACATACTTGTTTACTCTTAAGTACATTCAGAAACACCTGATCAGAATTCAGGTCTCTTGGAGAGTATGTTCACAAGCGTTGGGGTTTTACTCACGTGCGTATGTTTTTCTCATGTCCCTGTGTCAGGTTGAGTACAGTGAGCGCTTCGCACAGTTGCACCCCCAAGCCCACAGCCTTCGACACCTCCTCAGTGAAGCTCACCTCCTCATCCGCGCCTCCTTGCTGCAAACGGCAGTGCAGCAACAGAGCGTCGACGTCGACCCTGCAGCGCTGGCTGATGAAAACCAAACAGCGCAGATGGAAAGACAGGAGATAGAGGAGGCGTTCAGAAAGAACTGTGCTCAACTGGGTGACTGTTTTAGCAGGTAACACTCCAACACACCTGCAGGGTTGTTAATGACATGCATTTAAAATACCCAGAGATACCTTTATGTCCAAATCCATTTGCTTTATGGAGGCCTTGAATTCTGTCATTTTGACCTGGATCTTAAATATGAAGTCCGACTGGTGAGCAGATTGGCAGCCTTTTTTTTTTTTTAACAAAAGATGATTTGACACATTTTGACATATTGCATTCAGGGGAAGTCCGAAGGACTGCCACCTGGCACTGCCGTACTACAGGATGTCCGGCTTGTCAGTCACCGAGGTCATGTCCAGGAACCGCCCACTTCCAGACAGCCCTCACTCCTACGGCCCTGGCTTCCTGTTTTACCTCAAGCATTACCTGTTAGAGGAAACAGAGCACACCCTTAGCCAGGTAAAGGTTTACTCTGCACTACTGCTATCTTTAAGTCAAATGTAAATGGATATATGAAGGATTAAAAAAAAAAGAATAAATTATTATAAAATGACTATTGAAACAAAATGTACCTTCAGGAAGCAGCTGATGACATCATCCACATTTTCAGCCAATCTGAGCCCTCCCTGCTCGTCAGCGTGTGTGCCAGTCCGTGTATGATAAAAGTCAGCCCTACCAGAACTCTGCAGATCCTGCAGCGTCTCGAAGAATCAGCCGGGGTCTCAGTTCCTCTCACAATCACCATGGCAATCATGATGCTGCATCAGGGCGACATACCGCAGTTCACGGAGCTGATGGAGCGACACGCTGAGGTTAGGGGGTGGTTTGTGTTTCTTTGGGAGGGTAGCAGCTCTGGGTGCTGTACAGTACATATTTTTACAAAGAATATGAAAAGTACCCGAACATTTGTTGTTTTTTTTTCTCCAATGACAACTGTATATTTGTGAATGCTTTGCTTCCATCTAATTTTGCTGTTCGTTGTGTTTGTAAAACAAGTGAGGGGAAAAAAAGGAAATGCCTCTCAGTTTCCTTTTCATGTTGCTGAGCTGAGGTAGATATGGTGCAAGCATAATCTAAACATTTAAGTTTTCCAAATCCAACTTGACAGTCTTATAAAATAGGAAACAAGCAGTTGAAGTCCAATCCTAATGATAACTTTAAAATTATTCTTTTGTTTGTTACTTTATAATAAGTTAAAATAAACACATATTTTTTGATGTCATCAAGAAAGTAAATCATTTTTTCCCCTTTTGCGTGTCCACGCTCAGATGCTGATGGTGTACGGGTTCATCGAGGAGCCGAGGCTGCTGGTGCTTCATGGTGGAGCACGCGACCAGCACACACTGGTCCATCCCACAGCGCTGGCTCAGCAGCTGGCTCACTCGCAGCCCGGGCTGCTGGTGGCTGGCATGGTGGCGTTACACGAGAACAGCAAGGTTCAGCTGGAACAGGCCGATCACATCTTCAAAGTGTGTGCCACTGGAACCTTAAAATGCATTGTTTATTATTATTGTTTCTTTTTGTCTCAATGTGAGAATGAGATTAATAGTTGTAAATGCAGTTTTATGTGTGTGTAGGAGCTGGGCTGTGAGACCAGCTTACAGGTGGATTTCTGGGAGGCGACGCTCATAGCCTCCTCGCAGGATGCCGTCATTCAGGAGCTGCTGTTCCGCCTGGCGTCGGTTTACATCGATCGACTGACAAACTCCGCCGGTGACAAAACACCGAAACGCAAGTCGCTGAAGAGCGCAGACGATCTGGTACTCCCACTGTGAAGTCTTTTTTTAGTTTGATTTCTTTCTGCTAACTTTTTAAGTTTGAGTGGTTTCTGTCTGGTATTTCTGTCAGGAAAATAGTTTAACTTTTTTCACACCAGAAGCATTTCGTTTCGTTTTTGTGGTTAATTTGGACGTTCAGAATTTTTTTTTAACCCACATTAAGTCGCTGCAGGCTTTTACATCAGCAAAGCAATTTCCCTGGCGATTTTGCAGTTTTTTTTTGTTTTATTTTTAAAAGACATCTTTTTTTTCTCAAAGTTTCCCTTCCTTCAGAAACACATCTGACCAGTTTGATCACAGCGACTCTCGTGTCCAATCGGATGAATTATGTAATGAATTGTGAGCCATTAGTCAATCAGATCAGTCAGGGCTCTGAAATGAAGGAGTAATTTCAGAGAGGCGACTCACTCTGAGACCTTGCTAACAGACCTAACAGACAAACACTGATCTTGAAGAACATCTTCAAGTGATCGTGGTAAACAGTGAGATCCTGAACTCAACTGCTTCTCTCTTCTTGAAAATGGGATATATCTGGGTATTTAGTTTTTTCTTCTTTTTTTCTTTTTTTTTTTGCTTTTGTCTGTAAAAGCAGCAGAAGATCACAATTATTTGATGTTAACTCCAACCTTTTTGCTGCATGACATTTTGTGTCGCACCTGATGTGAACAGGCAAACGTGTTGTTATTTTCCACCCTTCACTTCATCTTTAGTTCACAATGACCTTTAGAGTTCAGGGATCGGTCATTAAGTCACTATCACTATTGTGCGTTTCAGATCAATTCAAGCTCTCATTACGGCGCTCTGTACCCGTGGCTCACTGTTCTCAACCCGGTTCACTTTACCAGCTCCCAACACCAGGAAGCTCTACACAAACTCCAGGTATTCACTTCTGTTTCTAGATGTTTCAGTAAACATGGGAAACCAGCTGCCTTGAAAAAACCTCCAAGCTGTTGTCTGGTGGGAAGAATTACTAAGAATGTCATAAGATGTTATCGCTGGACCAGGTGTACTTATTTGATCATTTGTTAGGCTGATTCTCCCATTTACAACATGTAAATACTGATTACATTCAGCTGTGTAAAAACATGCATCTGTATTTAAAAAAAGATATTTTATGTCTCAGGACTTTGTTAATAAAAAAATGGTCCTTGCCATGTCTCAAAGGTGAATACGACAACAACAAGAAAAAACAACATCTTAAACTTTAATGATCTCAGCACATTTGCCAAAAGCCCAACAGTTTATTTGCACAAACACCAAGGGTGCGTCCGAAATGCCATACTAAAAAGTATATACTAAAAAGTATACTTACATTTGGCACACTTTTGAGTAAATATCAGTGGTCTGCATTAATTCGGACGTACTATCAAAGATCCTCTATACACAAGATAGCGCATTGCCGTTACTGGCAATGGTATGGAATGGTATACACTGCCGGTCTCCTAAGTGGGCGTGGCCGCCCCTCTCCCCACATCATTTTGGAACATACAACACTAGATACAGTACAACTTTCTTCCAAAAATACTTAAATAATAAAAATAACAGTATTATTAAGCAAAGAAGCAAGTTTTATTTTAGTTTTAAACTTCATTTTATCCGATGGGAAAAAGATGAGAGCCAAATCTCGCGAGAGTGTGTTGCTCAGATAGAGACAGGTCTCAAACAAAGTTAATTTTCTCCTAATCTGTCGGTCTGAAAATTGCCATTTTGGTGTCAGAATGTTCAGAAGGCTTGTGGCTTTTAAAAAATGGGTCCCATATTTACTTAGGTTACTATGGGGCGAAGGAATTGGTAATAATCTGTGCTCACGTTCACTTTTCCCATAGGACTCAATAGATTCAGAACCTACTTCCGGTCTCCTAAAGGGGCGTGGCAGTCACGTGACACAGATACAGGAACTCGAACCTTAGTGGGCTGTCTCGTTTATAGAACGTCTCTGGTACTATTAAGAGCGCACACAGCACTTCCTGCCGTAGGGAGGGGGGGGGGGGGGTGTTACCATAGTAACCTGTCACAGCAGCGGTAGCAGCTCTCCGCTCTTTCCCGTTTATTCTGGCCCAAACAAGATTACATTATATAATATTATTAAATAAATACAAATATTACAATATTAATATTCTTAAAATTATACTTATGACATATACGTATCACTTAGCAACCAAACGCCGCTGCATTGCATTGTGGGAAGTTTCTGCTCGGCTAGTGTCCATCAATCCACACTAAAGAATTTCTCCGGAATGAGTATGGATAGAGCATACTATTGAGTACGTTCTAATGTTTCGGACGCACTAAAAAATCTCGCACATTCATTTTGCATACTCATTAGGGTGGAAGTATGCAATTTCGGACGCAGCGCAAGTGTCAGGGACGCAGGCGGAGGTAGTTACTGGTTCACCCATGAACTCTGCCAACCTAAGTATTCTTGAGGGAAATGGCAGGTCAGCAACAAAATAAATAAAAAAAAAAAAAATAATAAAGCTTCGAATCACAAAAACAACGTCTCATTTGCTCTGACATGCACTGTGGGCTGTAAGGTCTTAGACAGGTGTGTGCCTTTCCTAATCAAATCCAATCAGTTCAATTAAATGCATCTGGACTCCAATGAAGGCGCAGAACCATCTCAAGGAGGAAAAAACACCACAAGTATAAATGATGGGCTCCTCTGTGTTTTGTATTTGGCGAGCTGAAATGGACAGATGAACCAGTAAACGGCTCCACGGCTCCCGGCCAGAAAGAAAATGGTTCTGCCTTCCTGCTCAGAAATGTCCCAGTGACAGAAGCATTCAAAAGGAGAACTCACCAATATTGCCATCACTGGATTGATGTTTAATGTATTTCCTGAATTTTCAGTGAACCTTGAGTTTTTTTTGTTTTTTTTTGTTTTTCATTAAATCTCATGCTGGAGAAAAATAAAAAAAAAAACAGCCCAGTCAAGGTCCGGAACTCAAGCTGACTAAAGCTCTGCAACAACACCTCATCAGAGATATGTATAAACGAAAACATGCAAATCTCAATGAGCTGCAGGAACTTTGTAACCAATAGTGGACCGAAACTCCTCCACAGCAATGTGAGACTGATAGTTTTTGCTGAAAGTTGTTGAATCATGGCTTGTTCTTAATTAATCGTTCTTTTTTTGTAGCCATTTTGAATGACAGAAATGTTTTTCTTCATTGTTTATTCATCTTAGGCGTCATATAAGTTACAAATCTGTCCCCTTGAGGTTAAAAACCTTTTGTCATCAGCAATTAGACAACACACACACAAATGTACATGCAGAGGTTTGTAAACAGCAAAAAACTAATTTCTATCAAAGTAAAACGCAAAGTAAAAAGCTTTGTCAAAGATATTTTGCTTAAAATTAGACGATTTTGACTAGATTTATGGAATCATTCAAATAGATATAATCAGGATTATTTTCAACCAAATGTCAGATCTAAATTAGTCAGGAACGCTTTATAATTTAACATTATGCAGCTGAAATAATAATTTGAATAACCAAATTTTCAAGGATGAAGAACCCTTAGGTGAAAAATGATAAAACTAGGAAATGCTTAGTGAATAAAAATATCATAACTTTTAAAGTTTTTTTTAATTTGTTCTTGCTCAGTGATTGTTTTCTGCGCGTGTGTGTGTGTGTGTGTAGTCTCTGCTGTGTGGTCCTTCTTTCTCCGTCGGCTCCGTCGTGCCTTTGATGGAACGCCTGTCAGACGAACCCTTGTGGGGTTTCAGCCTGCACCTCCTCTGCGCCACCAGAAAGGGGCAGTATGACCGAAGTATCGAGCAGCTGTTGGACAGATGTCCCCAGGCCATCATCGCCTACGCCAACCACCAGTTACAGGACAAGTATATGGTCTGTAATGACCACCAGTCAAATATATCACTATTGTCCTTTTATCAATGTTTTTTCAAGTCCATTTTTATTATATCTGTTTCCTGTCTTATACTGGCATGTCTACTATTTCAAGGCACTCTGGTGGCAGAAACTTCTTCCTGAGCTCTGCAACCGGACGAGAGTAGCCGCAGAAAACAGCATCCTGCTGGGTGCTCTCAAAGGTACATGCTACTCATGGAGAAGCTGCTTTTTAATTCATGTTTATGCTGTAGTTTGGCAGAATGGTGGCTCATATTAGGATGATTCATGCCTGAGCTGCTGATGTATCTCCCGAGAGTGGATGAGCAGGTTTGACAACAGTTTTGGTGTTAAATCAGGTTCTTTTGAAACACTGAAAGCTTTAAAGTGATGTATTTGGGAATTTAGTAGCCTGGAGGTGGGTTGTCAGTTATTTTAGTATTTTTCTTTCTAATTTGTAAAATTCAGTATGGTATTTAAACTTGCAATCCTTTTTTTACTGTGTAGTAGAACGATGATTTTTAAACATTCGCTTTTGGTAACATATAGTTTAAAAAAAAATGAAGGGTTGATATCTTTGCTTTCTAACTACTAGAGTATTGGACTCTAACTCAAACTAAAGAGCAAGTACGCTCATCAACTCATCCTTAACCGTCATCTTCGGGTGGATGATGTCACCAACAGATGCTTCTGCTGCTGTCATTTCAGCCTGTATTTACTGTTTCAGTCAGTAAAGGCAAACTGTCTGCAGAATGTCTTCTGTTTTAGGACATAAAAACTTAAGTATATACAGTTTATAGTATTGCACTTGTATCAGTCCCAATAAAAAAATGTTCGGAATCGAATTGGGATTCCAAAGTATTCTCAAATGCCGTGTCAGCTGTTTATTATCACGTGTGTTTTGGCGTATCAACCCTGGTTTATGTGCCAACAGAAACTCTGGTCGTGGTTGCCATGGAGACGAGCCCAGCAGAGTTCTTGGAGCTCATCCCTGACGATGGCACTGCGTCGTACTTTCTGCCTCACCTGTTGACGTGCAGCCAGAGACACTTGCTGGCCTGAGAAATGCACGAACACACACTACTGGCAGCTAAAATACTGGACATATTCTGGAAAGTTTTGCACATTTATCTTTGAACTGTGTTATTGGAGTGCTGCGGTGTTCAGTATTTTGCTAGTCGGGGGCTTCTCTAAGCTTGAGGAAGATTCAGACAATCCTGTGTTTTAGGTGTTATTTAATAAATCAAATCTAACATCTTTGAGTTAATGTAAAAACGAGTTTAACTCCTGCTGTCGGGGATGCAGGAGAACATTTCTGCATCTTGTTCACCGCTGCTTACTATCCTCTTCAATGTACAGTACAACTAATGTGACAATTAGTTTTTAATTTATTTCTTTTAAGATCTTGATCCTTTTTGAGTTTAGTTTGTTTCTGCTGGGAATTTCCCAGCTTTGAAGTCAGCTGATTAGATCAAGAAAAACCTGCTTTGTTTGTGTGGTCATGATTGAAAGTTATATGAAAGTGTTTTGGTTTTGTTCTCACACCCGTATCACAGAAGCGTTTCCTCATTTGTCACTTGACTAACAAGTGTTTTGGAATTTAGCCAAGTGCTTAGCAGATATGCATAAATGTTTTATTGAAAACGAACTGCTAAAAGATACTTTAGTTTTGTTGCTTCCAAACACTGTCTTGCATTTTGTTGCACCCACTGTTGTTTTCTTAATTAAAGTGATCATCTCCACATAAAACCCTGTTTGTCTGGTGTGTCGCAGCTTATTTCATGCTTAGGTTTGGGGTCAGAGTAGCTAATGAGGCAGATAGAGGACATACGCTGCTGCTTCAACTGCTTTGGGTGATTGAAGACCATTTCAAAATTAAGTATGTGCTTTGATAAGTTACCAGAGAAGTGAGGTGTGGGTTAAAGTAAACATTTTTCCACTCTGACTTTGTCCTCCATTAACAAACACATGATAAGATAACAGATCAGTGCAGTGTGGGATTTGTTATCAGAGCTGCTGCTGGAGTCTGCAGACTTCAGTAGTTTTTGTCAATTCTATTAGTATTTCTTCAACAGAATAAGTGAGGGAAAAATATCAAACCTCCGGTATAAAGAGCACCCTCTGAACATTGATTCAGTGGGAAGTCGTTCTCATGACTGTGCAAGGTGAACAGGTACAAGGTGTCTCGTGAGGTTTTCTCTTCTGCCTTGACAGATAGTTGGAACGTTTCTTTGTCATGTAATCACATATGAATGCAGACCGAGACATGCTTGCCAATAGTTGCACCCGATGGCCAAATTATTGGATTCACTTAACCTTCATTTGAGTAGCGCCAATAAACAAGTTATTCCAAGGCTGTTTTACACAGAACATGGGTCCAATATAGTCCAAACACAGCTCATCGCTAACACATATCCTCTTCCCTATAGCTAGTAAAAGTCTGAATTTATATTTAATAATTATTGTTTCCTAAGATGTCCCTTAAGCAGATCTACACATATGTAAATTAAATTTAAACTGCTATTTAGTGGAGTTTTAATTCAAATGTTATTAATTGCACCCATTTGACTTGTTAAGATATACGTTTTATTTGTAAGAATACTATGCTTTTAAGATTAAACATATTAGACTTCATATGATAAGTAAATTATAATATATCTATATGAAAATTATTGTGATTAAATTTGATAAGGCATTTCACTGATTTTTTAATCTTTTATAAATTTAAAAACAGCGACTTCTCTGTTAAAGCATTTCTTTGTGTAGTCGTAGTGATAACTAGCTTCAATACTCTGATATAAAACAACCTTGCCTTTGTTGAAACTTCTTTTTGAAAATGCATCATTCGGTGGGCCATTGAGATTTGCAGATATGACATCACAGAGCTAAATCAGTCACATCCAACGTCACATCTTTATCTTTACTTTACAATTGCTTTAATTAGAAGTGGATAGCAAAAAAAGCTTTAATGCCAATTTTAAAAGAGCTGAATGGAGTGGAGTTGGATGAGACTCCACCTCTAAACCGGCTGCTCTGACCAAAGCTGTAAAGATGTGTTTGATAGATAACCTAAGTTATAGACTTCACCATTAAATCTATCCTTGTATAAAATAAATAAAAAGTTAATGGTATTTTGTAGCTTAACAAAATACACAGTCACTTTTTTTTTTTTAAACTTCTACCACTGAACAAAACAGCAGCTTTTTATCTGTTTTCTCAACCAATAGCAACTTCCAAGTTATCCACAAAACCAATCACAGGCCAAGTCAAAACTGTGGGCCAACTAGAGCTGCAGACTCTGATAGGCCTCAGCTTGAGTTAATGATAGCTCAGCTGGTCAGATGTTTGGAGGGGCTTTCTTCACCTGAATGAAACCTGGAGGCTCAGCTGTTGGGCCGGAAACTGGAAAGTGAAGAGGAAACTTCTTTGGAGGGGAAACAATCAGGAGGGACAAGACAACTTCTGTCCAACGGCAGAAAAAGAAGTTGGACAAAATAAAAGAGCAGAGAAGATAGTTCAGAAGGAGAGTGGGGAAATAGAGTCAGTGAAGTTGGGGAGAAGTAGGAATTAGAGGAAAGTCAGTTCTTTCTAGTCATATTTTGGAGAATGAAGCTGCGTGGGAAGAAGAAATTGTTGCAGACCATCACAGAAAACATTGAGATGGTTCTGTTTTCCTCAGAGGAGTGCTGTGTGACGGTAACAACCTCAGAGAATACAGAAGACAGCTACTACCAGGTTTGTCTTCATTTGCCTTCATCCCTTTTGTTAAATTCAAATGTCATTTGTTTGAAGTTGGTTCTGAAACATGTCTGCATGTCAAGTTTCTGACTCGTGAATGAGTACTATTGATCAGATGCTGCTGATTACACTTCAGACCATCCATGTAATCATCATGTGATGAGCACACGGACAGTGTTTACACATTTAGATGCAATATCCTTTTGTAAAACCACATTTAGAAGTCAAATGAAAGGCTCCATTTTGCTGAAGATCACAAATAGGTGTAACATTTTGTGCTTTTCCTCGGACTTTGAGTGAAATGGAATGTTAGATTGTGCCATCGTTGAGATTAATTCAACAATTGTAACAAGAAATTGGTGGTTTTTTTTGGGGGTTTTTTTATTTAAAAAAAAAAAAGCTTTTGTAAATGTCAGAACCCTGCAAAAATACAAGCAGTGAACCTCATGGTCACGAGTAAGAATATAGGAGGAAAAAGTTAGGTTGCACAAATATCTTTTCTACTTTAAGGAGTCTTGTGTAATATGAGTTTTGCATAAAAGTATTACACACCAATTTGTAGAGGGCAAACTTACATTTTATTTTTTTTATTTAACCTTTTTATTTAACCAGGAATGTCCGATTTGATATTTAAAAACCTCCTTTTCAAGGGAGTCCGGGCCAAGAGGCAGCAAAAAGTTACATTAGAACTTTACATAAAAGTAAAATTACATATAAATTACATGAAACAGTTACAGGTTAAGGAGTCTCGCATACTCAGTTGGCATTTAAAGTCAGTCAAAGAGATAAGTTCCCATAGTTTCAAGTCCTTTTGCAACAGGTTCCATGCAGAAGGGGCAGAAAAGACAAAATCCCTTCTTCCCAGCTCAATGCGGGCAAATGGAACAGTGAGCAACAGATTATTACTTGAACGCAAATAATAAGAATCAACACTTCTCTGTACGATCAAGTTACAAATGTAAGAGGGCGGTAATCCAAGCATGGCGTTGTAAATAAAAGTGATGGACAAATAAGGCCATTCCACTCGAGAGTACAGTTTACAAAGATTGGTCAAGGCCCTACAGTTTTTAATAAACCCCAGAGAAGCTTAATACAAGGAGTTCATCTTTCTCAGGCATTGAGCTGAAGCATTCATATACAACAGATCTCCATAATCTAAAATGGATTAAAATGTTGCAGTGACACAGCGTTTTTTAACATCAAAGGAAAAACTAAATTTATTTCGGAAGAAAAAGCCAAGTTTCAGTTTGTTTCTTCACGTTTCTCAATATGGGATTCGAAAGTTAGAGCGTCATCAACCAAGATACCAAGATATTTGTATGAATGAACCTAACATAATTGTTTAAGAACACGAGAAAGCTGACGACTCCAAATCTAGGTAGAATGTTTGAAAAATAAGTCATGGTGATACAGTAAACACAAAATAAATGCTTGTGTTCACATGCTATGTAATCCAAATGATTTTATTATAACTTCTGCTCAGATGCTCTGGCAGTCAGAATTAGCATTCCGCTGTCGGACACAATGAAATAACCTCAACCTTAACAGTCCCTCTCCCTGGAAATGTTATGGTTTTTGCAATGTTTATGTAGTGATGAGGGCATACCAGTCATGCTGCACAACACAGTTCCTGGATCCATATACATTATTTCCCCCAACCTCCACTCTACTCTGGCAGTGTTTATTCCAAATTTCAAAGACAGAGAACAGTCTATTGGAACCTTTTTAAGTATAAAAAAATGACCAGCACGACACAGCAGAAATATACAAAAGGAAGAAAGGAAACTGATTTTAATTAGAATATTCAAAAAAATAAAATAAAAGTAATTCAATTCAAGTTGAATTTTACATGTTTACCCAGCCTTATTCAAAGAGATGTAGTTTCCTTTTGAGATGTTCAGATGTAATACTGCATGAAAACTTTGCAATGAATATTTGCAGTCGTCGATCTAATTTCGACAGATTCTAGATGGGCCACCTGGTAAAGCTGATGTAGCTGAGTGGGATCATACCCAGAATCACCAAAAGGATGAGCCCCCGATAATGTCTAGATCACATTATCTCCACTCTTCTCCTTTTTGAACACAGAAGTACAGATACTTGGAACATCCTCTCGCCGCTGACGATGAGGATAATCTGGAGCCACGTATCCAGGACCAGCCGAATCAGCGGGACAGACCCAGAACAAAGCTCCCTGTCCTGGGGGAACCTCACCACCGCCTCAACATCATAGACATAACAGAGGAAATGGAGATAGAAATGGATGTTAGTGATCGAAATGGATGGATATATGTTTTATTCATGCCAAATACACTTGGAATGGCTTTGGTTCGCATGTACATGTGGTATTTAAATACTTTTTCATTTTCAGCCTTTTTGAGTTCAATGCTCTTCTATGCCACCATTTCAAAACAAAGAAAAGTTTAATCCCAATCTCAAAGCCAGAGATGATTGCTACTTCCCAAACACAAATTGTGAGCTGGTTCCACATGGGAGGAGGCTGGTAATTGAAGGCTCAGGTTCCCATTCTACTTTTGGAAAATACAAAAAAGCCAAAGGTTTCAGAACAAAATCCTCTATTGGGGTAATATGGACCTATGAAGACCTTTTTTTTAAAAAATAAGATGAAACATGGCCCTCAAGGGCTTTATGTCATTATATATAAACTATCTCGTGAATTTGACAGGAAACTATCAAGGGGACACTAATGCTCATCACAATTCTCACTGCAGCATTGTGGATCAGCAGAGTAACTTTAGGACATCCTGCTAACAGAAGTGCAACAGTTCAGTCATGAGGTGAATTGGTGGACTAGTTTTTCTGCATCACTGATTTTTTTTTTGTTTTTTTTTTTACAATATTACAAAGTTAAAAAAAAACAACCTGCTGTATATTTTTAAAAGAACAGATTCTGGTCAAAGATTCCTTACAGTAGTACTAAGTGCCAAAGTCATGCCATCCAGAGTTGTAAATGACTAGATGATCTACTTTTGAAGTGTTCAGGTCCAAAGATGACAACCTCAGTCTTATTTGAGTTCAGCAGCAGGAAATTGTTAGTCATCCACATCTTTGACGTCAAGATGTGCTTGTACTCCAAATACGGTAGTTAACAGGTCTTTCCTGGTTTCAGAGATGGGTAAAGCTGAATATCATGTACATGACCAAGGAAGTTCATGCCATGCTGTCTTATGGAATTATAACCCTGTGGAACACCATGACCACCTTGTATGAACTGGACTCCCCATTCATATGAAAAATCTGGAATAGATTGGAAATTATATAAGACATGAATTAAACCAAGCTAATATGGTTCTTTTAAATCAATAAAACCTCTGTAAAAGAACACTGTGATCAACTGTATCAAATGCAGCACTGAGTGCTAACAAGAGAAGTAAAGATGCAAGTCCACAGTCTGACGCAATGAGGAGTTCGTTGGTAACTTTTAGCAGTGATGTTTCTGCTCTATGGTGTGATCTGAAGCAAAAAATTGCTGAAATTACTTTTAAGTTAATAAAAAAAAACTCATTCTCTTTTCTTTTCCTCCCTGCAGTCTTTTCCCCCCATCAGACTTTCAGACATTGAGCTGGTGGAGATAAAGTCAGGCGATCCTTCCATCGTGACTCCGGTATGACCTCAGGATTCCAAAGGCTTAAACATGTTGGGTGTTGGGTTAAAAGTGCTAATCAATACCTATCAGTTGTTCCATCGTTTGTTTGTGTTCTAAGTTCAGTGTGAACTTATGATATGAGTTGCAAAACACAACAGGGAAATGGGACATGCTGCCAGTTCATGACGCAGAAATGTTTTTATGTCAACATAGAACAGCATTACCGGTAATGAAAAACAATATTTTAGCATGGGAGGGACTACCGATGAAGCCTTTTCCCTCTACCTGCACGGAAAAGCACCTAACTCTGCTTCCAGCAGTCGCTGAGTAGACCTTCATGCTGCTTTTTCTTTGTTTTGAAAGCCTCCTCCGTTTGGTCGTCTATGCCACAGTTGCTTCCACCATGACCATGTATTTGAAAGACAAAGTCAGGTCTAAGACCTTTCCCATGTCTTTACCCCAGGTGTTATTCTGACCGGGGATATGAATCTGCTGTCTCTTCACTCCCCTTCCTTCCAGCCTTGATCGTCTTTGCATCACAAACTTTTAATATTTAGATATGAAAAAATTAGATATTTTTCTTTTTTAGAGTTGGAATGCTATAGTTGTTTTCTATTGTTTGCTACAAGAGGCATGATTTATTTTTTAATTTGAAATTGTTTTGTATAAGAACATTGATTCATAATCTGTCAACATGTTTTAATCTGTGTGTGTGAGGTTCTTTTTGTAGGTCCATTTAGTGTTGTAGCGTCCATTTATGTTGTGCTGTGTGTTCCAGCCAACCCATAACAGAGTTAATTACATCAAATGGAAGAGGATGATTCCAAAGAAGTCTGAACTGGTGGTTAAAGACGTGATCTGTCTTCCCAGATCTCACTGCATGTCACAGCTGGAGAGGTGAGGGCGTTGGGAGTACATCAGTTTCATGTGTGCACATTTACTGGGGGATCTGAATGTATGAAAGCATTTCTATGAAAATGTGTTAGACGAGGAAAATATTTTTAGAAGCACAAATACTCTGAACGAAGTTGAGTTGTGTTGAGGTAAATAGTTTTCAGTGTTGTGTGTCGTCCCCCCCCCCAGACAAATGACTCCCGAGAGGAAACAGGCCCCTCTGGGTGCCATGGGACTCACTGCTCGGATCACCGTTGACTTCAGCTGGTCAGCCTATCAGATGGAGAGTCGGCTGGCGTTTCTGTTTAGGGGACGGTTTGTTAAAAAAGCAAAACAAAAGTTTACCTTCACATATCTACAGGTGCATTTCTTACCTCCATTTCACTAGTTTCACTCTGTCAGAAGGAATCCTTTGCAAGTCTCACTTATATTTGACGGTTTGTATTGTGGAAGTGCGTCCAGGGTTCCAGAGCACTGTTTGTGCCCGACACCCCTGCAGAGGGCTGGACTGGAGAGCATGTACTCAGGATCTCTGGATGCAGTGCTTTGTATATCCTCAGCCATCACGACTATCCACAGGTACTCGGGTTTCCAAAGCTCAGTGTCACTGGTGGAGACTTTAACACTTGTAACAATTATAATCACTGCAAGTGCAGTTCTGATAGAATGGCTTTCAATTCAGCCCTCATACTGTACACATGTGGCACATTCATGAAATCTGAATGCAATTGCACATGAATTACCAGTTTACTAAAAAAAACAAACAAATGCTCCATAAAACTTAAAAACCCAGTATCTTCACGTACAGAGATCAATCACAGGTAGGAAGGAAGTTCCTGCTGCTCATTAATTAGCCTAAATGTCCTCCAGGGAGATCATTGGAGACTCATCTTTAACTCCTTGGTGGATTTGAGTGTTTTATCCCAATAGTTTACTGTTTGATAACTTTAATGTTTTATTTATTTTACATTATATTTCACAATTGTTTTAATATTCATCATGTATAATGTATTTATCTCATCTTCTGTGAAGCACCTTCCTTTAAAGATAGATAGATGGATAGATAGATACCTTATTGTTCCCCAGAGGCAAATTCAAGGGCAGTAGCTCACAAACATCACATACAACACATACAGCAAAAAAAGTAATATAAGTAAATAAATGTAAAAGAACGCAGCTGAACAATGACAGTAGAAGATAAAAAGTACTAAAAATACTAAATCAAATAACCACATAGTGTGCTTAATGATGATTATACAACAGTGAGGCGCATGCAGTGACGGGACCGGGCCAGGGATTCTGTATGCATGGTACAGTAAGTTGCTCTATGAGAGTAAGTGTCATGGTGATTGTGCAAATAAACAAACATGGCGAAGGTGGAGAGGCAGACAGACTAAGCAGAGAAGTCTATCTCTCCTTTCCCCTTTTAGTAAAGCTTTGAACAGTTCAATGGCTCTGGGGACAAATGACTTCCTCTGTCAGTTGTGCATGACAGTGAGCAAAGTCTCCGGCTGATCAAGCTCTCCTGTTTAGTTATATTGCTGTGGAGTGCATATCAGTCTTTGTCCAAAATGTTGATTTGTTTGTTCAGGTTCCTTTTTATCTGATATTGAAGTGATGCACTCCAGTTCAGCTCCCACAGCAGTGGCAGTTTTCCTTAGTCGCACAGCATCCCTCTTAATGTTTCCTCCCCAGCAAACCACGGCATAGAAGAGGACGCTGGCTGTGTCTATTTTTTTTTTATCACTTTCTGGCTGTTTTCATTTCTTTGAGTACCTTTTTGTACTTATTTGATTTCCTTTTTTTTTTTTTAAAGAAATGCTAGCCTTAATTTCAAGCTGACATATAGGGCTCCACTGAATCCTAGGTCTTTGTCATTCTGCCTCAGCCTTCACTGGCTTACTGTTTCCGTGAACCAAATAGTTCCTAAAAATGTACTTTGTGCATTACAAACAATACATACGCAACCTTGCATTGGGGGTAAAATTATAGTTCCACTTGTATTGCCATCTGCTTTTGTTTTTTTTTTGGTGTACGCTGTCTTTGCAGAAATACATGTTAGTGTACAAGTTCCTGCAAGTGAAATATATTTTCAGTCATTTACCTTTTTCTTTTGATTCTCCTGTCATGCACATCTGCAGCACCTTAATTTAACATATTATTTTGCTAGCAGGTAGACTCTGATAGTTCAGCAGCTGACCCGTCTGGGGTGAGCAGGTAAGAAGTACTTTCTGCAAATAAATATCTAAGAATGATCCTAAAATAAAAGAGCTGAATTAATTTTCAGCAGTGAGTTTTGTCTTGATGCCAGCACAGAGTGGAACGTTCAGCTGGTAAGACAGATCCATCCCCGCATGTGCAGGACTCCAGAAAGAGTGAGTTTGTTTCAACCTTTTCATCAACATAAGCTTGTTTGGGATTTGATCAAGATCCGCGATGACATGAATTTTTCTGCATCTGCATGTGCAGCTCACACTCAACCTGGACACGCTGCTGAGTTTGTACAGACAGGACAATGTGAATGCAGGTGTGGAAACTCACATCTGGGCGAGGAGAGGAGATGTGCTCCACAGTGCTCTGAAAGCAATGAGGAAACCGGGCTTCTGCTTCAGGTCAACACCCGCCGTCTCCTTCAGTGAGGAGACCGACACACACCAGGAACCTATCAGGGACTTCTTCAGGTTCTTAGTTCACTCACTTATTCAACCGTCGCCTTGTTCTTGCTCAGGATGGGGATTTCACTCAACTGAAGATTTGATGCTTTTGGGTTCCTTTACTTGTCTGATTTTTATCTTAACAAATTGAACTGTTTTTTTTTTCTTAATGAAGAGTCAACATACTTGCATTCAATTTTTTTTTTTTTTTTTTTTTTTGTGGAATTATTTGTTTGGAAATCAAGATCACGCTTTGTCAAATCATTAGAACCTGAAGTGGAACTTTGTTCTCACACAGGCTGAGTTTGCTGGGGCTGCAGCAGAGTTGTGTGTTTGAGGGACATCCTGGACGTTTGTTCTTGACGTACGACCTCACAGCGCTTGAAGACAGGAAGTATTATGAGGCCGGCGTTCTCATTGGCTGGTCGTTGGCTCAAGGCGGCCCGGGACCTTACTGTTTGCACCCTGCGTTATACCAGGTTAGCTGATTACCAGAAAATTAGCTTTTATACAGTGTATGTTTATTCTACAAGCTGTTGTAGTAGCTGTTGCAAGTTTGAATTCAAATCATACCTAAAATGAGAAGTAAAAGTTCCTGGAAAGTGTTCCTAGTGTTCAAAGGACTTCCTGGAGTATGTTGCACCATATAATACTGCATATAACTTGCACTAGTAGCAGCGTTTTGTCGTAGCTCTGGTCATGTTATTACCTTTTTTTATTTATTTTTATTTTTTTCCTTTTGAGTGATCTTGACATTCTTTCTTTTTTTAAGGATTTCTTTTTTCAGTTCTCACAAAGAATGTGAGATTACTTTAGTTCTTACTTAACTAGTTTATTCTGCAACATATATATGTTCCCTTTGTGGATTAATGAAGTATGACTCAATTCACCTGGAATGCATCTTTGAGAAATGAAATGATCTCATCAGTCTCAATTTCATATTCCAGTTTAACCAACCAGCATGAAAAGTTTCAATTGCATCTATTGCTTTGTCTGATTTAAATCAGTCAGTAAGCAACATTCTTCATCCTCGGCGTGAACATACTGCAGCGGCGTTTGTATGAGCAAAGTTTAATACTTTGCAGTGTTTTTGGCCAGGAAACCTAATTTTCTGACCTGAATATGGAATGCAGGATGATTTTACAATGTAGATGTAGAATAACAATTTTATTCTTTCAATTTTTTTTTTAATTTAAGCTGCTTTTAATCTAAAATACTTGCTTTTTCTATTCATATATTTTCTTGCCATGCTTCATATTTACTGGTATTTTGAAGTAACTTACTAATAAAAGTATGATGGCAACAAATCATTGTTTATAGAGCAATACGATGCATTTTTATATCTTTCAGTTCCCTGCTGCTTTTTAAAACATCAGGTTTTTGATGTTTTCTTGAATACGCATTCAGCAGCTACAGCCAGATATGAATGTGCTGGTTAAATTTTCATAACCTTGTAAACTGATACAGTGGAACCAGAAAAACATGTTCCTTTGCCGCAAGCTGACAAAATTAACCAATTGATGGAGTTTTAACTCCAGTGAAAAATACGTGCATGATTTAGAGCAGAGTGTAATTTTTCTTTTTCTGTTTTAATTTCTTGGTGTGGGTGCATTTGATTTTTTTTTTTTTGCCACAGCTTCTGTGTAACCAGAATCCATCACTGGATGAATTCAACTGGCTGGACATTGTTGATGCTGAGGTCCAGATCCGATTACAAGAGGTGACACACAACATGCACCTGTATGGAAACCTTCTCACTTGTGATATGCGGGCAATAATTTTCATATATATATAAATATGATAAAAATAAATGTGAGTGCTCTGTGAAAAGTCTTCAGTTTTTGGCGGAAGACTTTTTTTTTTTTGCCTACTTTATGTCTAGTGTTTTTCCTTTTATGTAACAGCTGCATGGTTGCAGAGATGTTAAACTGCTGTCTCCCAGTCTGTGTGACTGGGTGTCGTGTTGTGGGTTTCATGGAATCTATTCAGCCCGTTCTGATGAAATACCATCCATCTACGCCCGCTTGGTGAAACACTACCTGTACCACAGGTGATAAAACACAAATCAGTTCACACTGCAAAAGCAACTTTTACCAGCTACCACGACTTCTTTTAGTTGTATTTGTTGCTGCTAAAGTTATCTGAATCTCTGCTGAATTTCAGGGTAGCCAGTATGATCTCCCAGTTCATCGAGGGTCTGAACAGCTGTGGTAAATTGTGGGATCTGGTGAAGTCCCACTGGGAGATGTTTCAGCCAGTCATGACAGGTTCACAGCACCGACTAACTTTGACCCTGGAGGAGTTCAAACAGCTCTTCGACGTATGTTACAGCCCTCCAAATTCTGAGTTAAGAGCTGCTGAGGAGGCTACAGTCTTCCACTGGGGAGCCATCCTCACCATGGTCAGCGGTAAGCCCTGAGGGAGGGAGGGAGGGAAGGATAGAAGCTAAGTGTAGCGCTATGAAAATTCAGGGTTTTTCATGTTGAGCTTTGAGAGTACTTTAACACATTTCTTTCTTGTGTGCAATCAGATGATCAAGCCGATTTTTCTTTACAAGACCTCCTCATCTTCATCACGGGAGCTCATCATCTTCCTCCTCTAGGGTTCCCCAAACCGATCTCGCTGTGTTTCTACTCACAGGTTGGTGTCCGTCAGATCAACATTAACTACTTCGAAGCACTCCCAGTTTGCACGAAATAAGACTTTTCCCGTGAAACAGGTCCCGCTTCACATTGTGTTCAGCTGCATGTTGCGTTAGCACATAACTGAGAAAGTTCAAACTCCAGCCTGTGTCACCTGATGAATGAATGTCTTTTCAGTTCATGTTTCCAGAATCTCCCCAGAGAACGTTCTGGCGTTTCAGAGTTTCTAGATTTCAGTCTGGCTGCTTGCTTGTTGTTGTGTTTTAAGTTTCTATGTACACATTATTTGGGTTGTCTAGACAACAACATTACTCAACTGAAACAACGATGCTTTATTCAACAAGGAGAAGCATATGGACAATGCCCTATAGTAACATTCCTGATGGAAATTCTGATTCAGCATTGTTCAAATATAACTTATTGATTGGAGGCATATTGCCTGGTTTAACCTGCAGCTGAAAGTTAGCTGATCTTAATTGCTTTGTTCTTAAAAACATGTCAGAATATCCACTAGATGACTCTTTTCCTGCATATTTGTGACGGATGAAAAGGTGATCATAACAAGAAGCAGTTATTATTTAGTATTCATGAATACTGGGACTTTGTTTTAAAAAAACAAAACAAAAAAAAACCCTGAATTATTAAACATGAGGAATTATCCTCTGGACCACTTGTGTGGTCGGCCCAAGTGGGACTCGGATAAGAAGCCCATTCGCATTTGGAGTCATTTTATTTTTTAAAGTCAGTTTATATTACGGATGGGCCCCACATAGAACAATGTTGGCCTAGATAGTTATTAGCGGTATTGCCATCAGGGTACATTGACATTAAAACAGCATTAAAAACCAATGTGGGTTAAAGTCTGTATTCAAGATGACTAAAGTCACAGGAAGGCGGGATGCTGCAACAAGTTAAACAATAGTTAATATCGGTGCTGCGTTTCCTTGAAGGCAGCAATTGAGGGAATAGAAGGAACTGAAAACAATGTAATATCTGCAGCAAACATGCTTCACACCTGACGGGAAAAACCAGCCAAAGTAACTTCCTGCTTCAGCCCTGGTGGGACTACTGTGTATCATTTATGATACCATTGTGAGTTGCCTAACTGACCTCATATTTGGCAACCTCCCAAGTTGTAGACGGGCTTTTGCTGCTTAATCGTTAACAGCATTAGATTGCTAGATTATAATTATTATGTATAACTATTTCCCTGTTCTCTAGAAAGCCTTAAAAAAAATTAAGTAGCACAGGGATTTGACATGAGTATGAAGTATTGTCTTTAAGGCAGGTATATGTGGTTTCTGGATCACGTCACATCTGCCGATATTTGAAACACACGGAGGTCTCGCTTCTCCTTCTGGATTGATTTGGGTGTTGAATTGCTTACCCCTGACTTTTTTTTAAAACCAAGAAACCAATCGAGTAAATGCAACAGCCTTTACCTAATCTATTATAGAGATGGTTAGGTTTTTATCTCCTGGAAAAGGAAAACATTCATTGCAGCCCGTTTCATGATGGGGTGCTATTCAGACATTTGGAAGTGCATGTAATTCACTAAAAATTGAACAGTTGTATTTTATTCACCACAGGATAACAGAACTACACCATAAACAATATTGGTACCTTGAATAACACACTGTTTAAAATTCTTTAATTTAATTCATGGTTAAAAGCATTTGTTTTACGGCCATGTCTGTTTAATCTACAAACATGCTTCCTTTGGGTACATAGTGTTTTTGTTTCTGTCTCAAATGAAATGTTCATGGCTCAAGTCATTTCTGTCTTTGTGAATCACTTTTTCAGGATGCGACTACAGCAGCCGTGTGTCTCCCGTATGTTTCTGTCTGTTCTCTGGAGCTCTTTCTACCGAGGGGAGTGGTAGACACAGTGGACTTGCTGGTGCTGCTGAACAAAGCCTTACAAAAGGCTGTGGGCTTCACATATTTGACAGACGATGATGTAGAGGAGAACTGAAGTGGTGACATGATTATGAGAGGGGGGACCTAATGGGTATTTGTCAAGACAATGCTGACTTTCTGGAACTCAAAACCTGTTTATGTGCATCTGATCAACTTCTATCATTAATTGTCTGTTTTAGTGGCTTTCGAAAAAAAGTGACATTTGTGTCATAAATAATGTTTTTAGAAATTAAAGAGGGGATGACAAAAGATATACCACACAACAGCTGTTATGATTTTTTTTTTTGTTGAAATAAATATTCAAAATTCAGTTAAGAACCTGTTTGCTGTTTGCTAGGAAACATGATTTACCTTATAAATAAGTTTGTTTTCAGTTTTAAACCTTTTAAATAATTATTCCAGCAAATCATAGATGAAGATTTGAAAGTCATACACTTCATACATAAAGACATGCTTGCTCTGCTGTTTCGGGTACTTGCAGAACTACTCGAACGTGTTGCAATACTGTACAATTCATACTTGGGTATGTAAAATGTTTTACGGAGAAAAATGTTTCATGTTTTATAGTTTTCTGTTCTGATGTTTAAATTATGTTTAATTCTCTGTTTGAAAGTCAAATGTGGAATAAAGTTTCTTTCAGGAAGATGTATTATAGTGTAAAAATATTTCAATTTCAAACACTGGTGCATTTGGTTGGTTGCCTTGTATATTAGGGCAATATAACAGACCTGGGGCCTCATTTATAAAAGAGTGCGTAGGATTCATACTAAAAGTGTACGTGCATTCAAAAGCCGAAAATCACAGTCCACCTGGAAGGTTGCGCACGTGAATTCGCCTCATATCCCGTCCTCTACACGCCCACTTTTTACAATGAATGGGCAATACAAACTACTTGACTGTATTTGCATATAAATGAGCATGCGCAGCGCCTGCCTGCAGCCAGTTTCTGCTGTGCGTCAGGATGAATGAGACGTCGAGCCAGGCAACCGTGCCACTAAATTTCACGGAGACTGAGATCGAAAAAAATAAAAAAGAAGTGGTGCATTTGAAGGTGGAGGCCAAGAGAAGAGTGGCCCGGTGTCGTACGACGGGTGTCGTCGTACCAAAAAGTGATTGCCTGCCAGAATCTGATTACTGGCCGCGGGAGCGCGCACAGCAGCCCGTTGAGCGATAGCGCTAAAACATCAGATTTTCAGATTATGAAGCTCAAGAATGAGATCAAGTCATATTTAGGCAGAAAAAACTTTTCATTAACTGTATTTGGCCTTCAATCAATTTTTGGCAGGTAAAAAGACCCATTTTCAGGGGAGAAATCAGATTCTGGCAGGCAATCACTTTTTGGCATGACTACGGCACGGCGTGTCCTGGCACCGCTGCTGCAGCATCAGAGCGTCCCAAGCGCATGACGCAGCTGGAAGTGGCCGCGTCCTGACTGGCGCTGTGCTTCAAACACAGAGGGACACGATCAGCGCTATTATATTACAAGTCTGATATGTGATGACATTAAAAGTATGACATTAATCTGGCTTCATTTCACCACCTCACCGTCTGCGTCACCAGTTCCTCATATCTTCAAAATGTTTGTGCGCTAGGATCAAAGTTTGCGTAAAGATACGCACATTTTCCCGTTATTTTTTTTTTAATCCCAACCTTTGCGTAGAAGGTGGAGTGCGCATCTTTCAAGCCCTTATAAAAACAGCAGTCCAGTAGAATGCCATTATTCTCATCATCAATAAAAAGTCTCAGAAGAACTGATTGCAAGATAATTCATAAAAAGATAATACATTTCAAGGATGTTTTTTTTTAAGTGCTAAATCGTGGTGTGTCCATTACCTGTAGATTTGCACAAAACCCAAATATAAAAAAGAAGTCTGGCAGTGCTGGATGTGACGTATCTGGTCTACCTAAAGCCGATTTTCTTCTGTGAAAGTGTTATGGGAAGGCGACTGAGTGTATCTGGGCAGTGTAACAGAAAAGTTAATAAATAAATGGGGAAAAAAAGTATCTAAAAAAACACAGAAGAAATACATTCCAATAAAGTAACATACAGTTGCTGTAAAGCTTTGCAGCAATAGAAGTGATAGAGAGTTGTGTGTCAAAGTCCAAGATCAGAAATGACTTATCCCACTTTAATTTGACACAGTATTATGTAGGTATTCTACACTCAAACTACTGAAGAGGTAAGTTTGTAAAATGAATTGGGAGACTTAGGGCCAATCCCAATACACCCCCTACTTTCTACCACTAACCCTCACTCACTACCACTAGCCCTCACCCACTACCACTAGCCCTCACCCACTACCACTAGCCCTAAAAATGAAGCCACTTGGGTAGGGCCCTTGTAATCGTCCCTATTGGGACACCAATTGCTACGTCACTGTGTGGTTTACGTTCGGGTACATAAGCGACTGCGTAGTTACGTTTGCACATACGTCACACCATATCAGGAAGCCGAGAGCTAAAAGCAGGCTAGAAGCTGTTTTAATTTCCGCTGTAGCACTGTTAATATGCCACTTTATTAAGTTTTAATATTTTTTCAGGCTTAAAAGTAACCATTAAGATCCCCAACCTGGGCTCAGTTTATCCAAATAACGCCTGTTAAGAAATTTGCTCCGACTTTTTCGGGGGGTGAGAAAAGCCGCCGGCTCGGGAGCTGATTTATGGTTCCGCGTTAAATCGACGCAGGGCCTACGCCGTAGGGTACGCGGCGACGCGCACCGTACGACGCGTGTTGCCGCGTAACCTACGCCGTAGGCTCTGCGTTGGTGTAACGCGGAACCATAAATCAGCCTTTATTCTGGCGAGATCTGAAGATGCAACGCAACAACGGGCAAGTGAGTGATTATGTACATTCACTGAGTGAATATTATGAAAGTAAAATATATATTTCTCGCTAGAAATGTAATCAAAATGCATTTTTATGCAGAAATTAACTCAAAATATTGATTTTATTCACTAAAAATTAGAAATGTCCACCATGTTTTTTTGTTTGATTCTGTCTGCAAATGATGATGTTGTGGTGGATATACACACACAGGACAATGGTTAATTCTCAGAGTTATAATTCACGGCGACCTCGCCCATGTTACAATGCCTTGTTGTTTCCTTTTACTAGGGATATTCTTTCCTTTAATTATACGTGCTACTTTAAGAGTAGAGACACACCTCAGAGGTGCTGACGTCTTTACCTGCGCGACAGTTTTCTGATTGTGGTTTTTGGTTACGGTATTCATTGTGTTAATTGAATTAAATGGAGTGCTCTCCAAAGAGGAATTAATCTCCGTCGTTTCTCTGCCTACATCAACTGCACTCCTACAATGTAAAGCAGGGGTGTCGGACTCCAGTCCTCGAGGGCCGGTGTCCCTGCAGGTTTTAGATGTTTCCCTGCTTCATTGCACCATGATACAAGTGACTGTGTCATCAACAGAACTATCCAGACTTTGATGACAAGCTGGTGACGATGATTAATTAGAAGCAGTTGTGTTAAAGCAGTGAAACATCTAAAACATGCAGGACACCGGTCCCTTCTGGGATTCAGTTTGACACCTGTGATGTAAAGCATTCTGGGAAATTTTTCTGGCCCTTGGTCGCAAAGTCAGCATCTGAAATCCCTAGCTGTGAAGAGGTAGATTCATACACACTACCCCTCGATATGTCCACTAGCCCTACATGCAAAGAGGAATTGGGACACCACTACCCTCACAGGAACGCGTAAAATTTAGGGGTAGGGCTGAAAAGTAGGGCTAGGGGGTGTATTGGGAGTGGCCCTTACAATTTATTTAGGTATGGCTTTATATAATAGAACTTGTTTGCAGGTTAGTGTGCAAAGTCTTGGAACTTGCTTTTTATTTCAAAACATTCAGTAACATTTCAATTGTTTCTTTTAAAATGCACAAGCATTTACACTTTCAAATACACTGGAAAAATGAGCTTTTCCAGCTGCCATCTAGTGAGATGTAAGGAATATTAGTAGGTCGCTAGTCCATCATACAGCCACACAGAGAAACCTGTGACAATAATCCATGCTCATTGGTGCAAAATAACATATTAATGTTTAAACTAGGCATTACACAGTTATTGAGTAACTGCCACATATAATATTAAAGTACTTCCTTAAGTTTTGTATTTAATTTAAGATTTTTGTACACATAACCTTCTATGGGAGACCTCTAACTCTTTGAATGGCTGTGACGTTGAAATTGAAGGCAGTTCCATTGAAGATCTGGTTGTGGAAAAACTCAATTGAGTAAAAAGAGCATACATATTAATCATTAAGTCTTAGATACATTGTCAATGAAAGTTAACTAAGGAAAAACTTTCCAAAAAATACATTTTACATTCCTGCTTAACAAGGTGCATGATGTTACTATTGCTGAGCTCTCCAAAAGATGTTAACTTCATCTGTAGATGTATCAATCCTGTTTATATCAACAAACAATAAATATGTTAAAGATTGAACTAATACAAAAATGTACTTCTGATGGCTTGCTAAATTGATGGCTTGTAAAACTATTGTTAACATTTAAGAAAGGATAAAACAATCAACGGTGTTGTGCAACTCAAGGTAGCTTGGCTGTCCAGTTATCAAGGCTAATGATAATTCTATTAAAGAATTATTAATAATTAATAAAGTTGACTATTTATCAAATTGTATTATCAAAAATGATAATTCTCGTAGGGGCACCACCGCCGGGGCCTTACTTCCGGTGGGATTCGATAACTAACAGCAGAAAATCAGTCTCATTATGATTTGAATTATCCTGCAGAACAGCAAATCTTACAGAATAACAGTGAAGGCGTGATATCCGAACACTAGGCTCTGCTTAAACAAATCAATTTGTGACCAAATCTTGCATGAAATAACACAACCACTCATAAAGAAATCAATCAGAATTTATTTACATACGGGTGTCAAAAGATGATAAACGCAACACCCAAATAAACCTGATGGCAGAAATGGCTTAAGTATCCATAAAACAATTAATTAACTAGAAAAACAACAATCAATAAAATGAAACATAAACGTTAAATGCATGGAATGAAAAAGAAAAGAAATCAAGCAATAATAACGAGGATACAGAACATCTACAGTTCAAACAGGGTTCCTGTGGTCTTTTAAAGATGGACGCGCCCTCTTGGCCACGTGCAATTAGAACGGATGGTGATCCCGGTGTTAAACCGTGATCAACTGCAGAAAACAGCGCTTTAAAACATGAATGACTAGCAGAAAGTAGTGACTACAAATTAATGAAAACAGTCCTTATAATGATGGTGGTGTAATCTCAGCTCTGAACACAGATTTAGCTCTGTAACACTCCCAGTTAAACTCATACACCCAGGTCTCACAATCTCACACACAGTTCTGAACACTCTTAAATCCTACTGATCACTGCTACGCGGGCTCACGTCTCCTCTGGGATCCGGAATCGGGTGCCTGCGGGTTTGTTGACTGGGTTCGCGGTCCTGCTGGGGTTTCGCAGTCAGGCTATCGCGTCCCGTCCCTTCCCCTGAAACGGATTAGACAGCGGCGGGGCCGCCTCGTGCCGGGCCGTGGTTCCGGACCAAAACGGAGGCTCACACGCATTCCTAGGCGCGGCGGGGGGACCGGTATCTCCTTGCCGTGCTTCCCTCTCTGCGCCGGTCGCCGACGCGCGGCCGTCCGGGCCCCGGGAGAGCTCACGCCGGGCGAGACGCCGGCCGTCCGTCCCCGATCCCTGCGCCGGTTCGCAGACAGGGGCTCGGAGCGGGGAGGGGGGGTTCAGTCAGAGAACTCAATCGCAGCTGTGTCCCGATCTGGTTGCCGGGAGCGCGTGGGCGTCGGAAGCTTGGATCTGTGAACTTAAAGAGGAACAGAGTTTAGTGAGAAATCGGAGCCTCCCGGGGGACCGCGGCTTCAACGGGCTGCAGGTCCAACGGAGCGGCCCGATGGGGCCTTACACCTCCCCCCAGCCGGGGGGAGAAAGGGAGATGGGATCTTGGCCCAGAGCCAAACGATCCAGCTCGGATGAGAGGGTGATCAGAAGAGGACTAAGAGGAGCAGCGGCAGGGGTTTTGATCCTACGCGCGCTGCGGTGACGTCATCGGTGCCTCATTGCGATTGGATGAACGCCGCTTGTAGGCGCCACCCCCCCCCGCAAGGCATGCTGGGGGTTGTAGTTCAGGCAACAGCGCCATTTTATGAGGCACATTAAGGCGGAAAAGGGGGGGTTCAAAGAAGCAGTACCATTTTGAGGTCTGGTTTTGGCTCCGCTGCATCCCGACCCCTGCTTAGGTGTCATAAAACCCCCAAGGAAGTCTGTTTTCCCTGGCAGAAACCCTGCTGGGTCCTTGTTTTGATCTCCGGCCATGCCGTGGGGGTCGTAAACGGGCTATCTCGACCCAGGCCGAGATAACCAGGAGTTAGCAGCAGGGGGTCGCAGGACTTCAGGAAGAAGGGGCAAAGTCTGGTTTTACAGGTCCTCAAAATCACAAAATATTCATACATTTATAAGTCCAGATTTCACATGGGCGACGCACAACATCCCCCCTTCGAATCGAAAACCGGAATGCAGGGTCTGGTTGTCGAATCTAACAACGGTGCACCAGTCCATGTGGTCATAAACTCTGGTTGGGGGCGTGAGGCTAGCCTGGTTAGTCCACTAGGCGAGCAATGCACAAAAATATGAAAAGAAAAACATATTCAAAGCAATAACATCATTCATTTACCTAACACAGTGATATCACTCTTAAAGTGCGGTAGATGAAAGATAAAAGGAGGGGTTAGTTAGGTTTCAGTATGTACACTGTACCTAAAATCAAAAACCAACAATTTAACCACTCTTTGATTAATTGCTAGGCGACAAAAACACACAAATTAACTTATGTCGGCTATGGAAGCCTGGAAGTTGTGTGTAGGCGTGAATTTTTTTTTAACGCCCCAAAGTATCCTACCCCCCTTTCAGGTGTGGAGCGGGCTTCCACTTCTGGGTCAGAAAAATTGTGAGGGGGCCGCTGCATACAAGGTAATGCAGCTGTTCAGTGTTCTTTTGCTAAAAAAGGTCAAACGTGGGACCCCCCTCGCTCTGAGGTACGGCGTCTGCGCCTTGGTTGTTAATCGTGATCTGTTCTCCTCTGGTTTACTTTAAGAAGACGCTGAGCTGCTTCTTCAGCGTCAGTAACAGTGAAAACTGGGAAGGGCCGCAGCTCCTTTCGGGTAATTAATTTATCGGCTTACTCATGGTGGCGTCTGACCAGGGGGCTCAGGGGATGAGATGACCGGGCTCACCACTTTTGGGTCCAGCCTAAGAACAGACTTGCCTGTCGGTCCATCTCCATCAGCCTGGTCACCTCTGCTGGTTCTCCGTCCACTGCGATGAGCTCTCTGCCATTAATAACCACACCTCAGCTCACGGTCCAGGCCCCAGCGCTTCGCTTGGGATTCTGGCAAGAGATTACACTTATTAACGAAGTCAGCTCACGTTATCACCCAGATTAGAAGAAATTAAACCGATAACAAACCCTGAGAGACTGGGGTATTGGTTATAACCTTAGAAGCAAGAACCAACTGAAAGGAATTAATAAAGTGAGTTAACAGGGAGGAATCTTTAAATAACTTTAAATTAAAGATTCAACTTAAAACACAGTAGAGATTAATCTGAGAAGATTAATAACTCACATGGGGTAATCAGCAACAGTTCAATTAATAGAATTAAAGAAATTAAGTCAACCATTACCTTCAGTTAAGTATGGTTGCAAAAGGGAATTAATCAGAGATTAATAAAATAGTGATCCCTCAATAAAAGTTCAGATTAATACAAATCAGGAACTTACAGCGAGCCAACCATTAGTTTCCATGGAACCTGGTTGCAAGAGGAAATTACTCAAACAGATTCACAAAAATTGAGTGATAGAAAAAGTTCAGGTTAATAAAATTAACAGAACTTAAAGCAAACCCAACCATTACCTTCAGTGAAGTAAGGTTGCAGAGGAAATCAATCACAAGATTAATAATCGTGTGATGAAAAATAAAAGTTCAAATTAATAAAATTAAAGAACTTAACAAAGCAATCACCCTTTAGTGAGGCGAGGTTGCCATTAGAACAGGGATGTTTTAAAATAACCGTAGGAATCAGATAATGAGGGGGGAAGAAAAAATAAAAATATTTTCTTTCCCGATCAAAATTAATGTTCTGTTATTTCATACAAACTGGCCACAAATATCGTTTCGAGAGCCTCACACGGGGCACCATTTATGTTGTGCAACTCAAGGTAGCTTGGCTGTCCAGTTATCAAGGCTAATGATAATTCTATTAAAGAATTATTAATAATTAATAAAGTTGACTATTTATCAAATTGTATTATCAAAAATGATAATTCTCGTAGGGGCACCACCGCCGGGGCCTTACTTCCGGTGGGATTCGATAACTAACAGCAGAAAATCAGTCTCATTATGATTTGAATTATCCTGCAGAACAGCAAATCTTACAGAATAACAGTGAAGGCGTGATATCCGAACACTAGGCTCTGCTTAAACAAATCAATTTGTGACCAAATCTTGCATGAAATAACACAACCACTCATAAAGAAATCAATCAGAATTTATTTACATACGGGTGTCAAAAGATGATAAACGCAACACCCAAATAAACCTGATGGCAGAAATGGCTTAAGTATCCATAAAACAATTAATTAACTAGAAAAACAACAATCAATAAAATGAAACATAAACGTTAAATGCATGGAATGAAAAAGAAAAGAAATCAAGCAATAATAACGAGGATACAGAACATCTACAGTTCAAACAGGGTTCCTGTGGTCTTTTAAAGATGGACGCGCCCTCTTGGCCACGTGCAATTAGAACGGATGGTGATCCCGGTGTTAAACCGTGATCAACTGCAGAAAACAGCGCTTTAAAACATGAATGACTAGCAGAAAGTAGTGACTACAAATTAATGAAAACAGTCCTTATAATGATGGTGGTGTAATCTCAGCTCTGAACACAGATTTAGCTCTGTAACACTCCCAGTTAAACTCATACACCCAGGTCTCACAATCTCACACACAGTTCTGAACACTCTTAAATCCTACTGATCACTGCTACGCGGGCTCACGTCTCCTCTGGGATCCGGAATCGGGTGCCTGCGGGTTTGTTGACTGGGTTCGCGGTCCTGCTGGGGTTTCGCAGTCAGGCTATCGCGTCCCGTCCCTTCCCCTGAAACGGATTAGACAGCGGCGGGGCCGCCTCGTGCCGGGCCGTGGTTCCGGACCAAAACGGAGGCTCACACGCATTCCTAGGCGCGGCGGGGGGACCGGTATCTCCTTGCCGTGCTTCCCTCTCTGCGCCGGTCGCCGACGCGCGGCCGTCCGGGCCCCGGGAGAGCTCACGCCGGGCGAGACGCCGGCCGTCCGTCCCCGATCCCTGCGCCGGTTCGCAGACAGGGGCTCGGAGCGGGGAGGGGGGGTTCAGTCAGAGAACTCAATCGCAGCTGTGTCCCGATCTGGTTGCCGGGAGCGCGTGGGCGTCGGAAGCTTGGATCTGTGAACTTAAAGAGGAACAGAGTTTAGTGAGAAATCGGAGCCTCCCGGGGGACCGCGGCTTCAACGGGCTGCAGGTCCAACGGAGCGGCCCGATGGGGCCTTACACCTCCCCCCAGCCGGGGGGAGAAAGGGAGATGGGATCTTGGCCCAGAGCCAAACGATCCAGCTCGGATGAGAGGGTGATCAGAAGAGGACTAAGAGGAGCAGCGGCAGGGGTTTTGATCCTACGCGCGCTGCGGTGACGTCATCGGTGCCTCATTGCGATTGGATGAACGCCGCTTGTAGGCGCCACCCCCCCCCGCAAGGCATGCTGGGGGTTGTAGTTCAGGCAACAGCGCCATTTTATGAGGCACATTAAGGCGGAAAAGGGGGGGTTCAAAGAAGCAGTACCATTTTGAGGTCTGGTTTTGGCTCCGCTGCATCCCGACCCCTGCTTAGGTGTCATAAAACCCCCAAGGAAGTCTGTTTTCCCTGGCAGAAACCCTGCTGGGTCCTTGTTTTGATCTCCGGCCATGCCGTGGGGGTCGTAAACGGGCTATCTCGACCCAGGCCGAGATAACCAGGAGTTAGCAGCAGGGGGTCGCAGGACTTCAGGAAGAAGGGGCAAAGTCTGGTTTTACAGGTCCTCAAAATCACAAAATATTCATACATTTATAAGTCCAGATTTCACATGGGCGACGCACAACAACGGTGAAGAGTACTTTCTCAGGCATTATCCCAAATTATGAAACTATAGGAATAATTTAATGTACTTTTTTTTCTGTTGCTTATAATAGCCAGTCCAATTTTGTTAATGAACAACTGGTAAAACAAGGAGTTAATTAATCATTACATGTACTTTGACTTGTTTCCTCTTTTGCTGTTGTTGCTTAGGGGAGTAGGGTTTGGGCAGTTGTGAAACTTGGGGCAGTTGTCTTATTTGGTGTTGCCGTTGTTGTGGTTGTAGATATGCTCCAATTTGTAATACTTTCAGAAATAATTGTAGTCATTACTGTGGCAGGAGTTGATGAAGTTCATTCTTTCATGTGTCAACATATAATGACTACAACTAGACCATCCCAAGGGCAGACCTTCAAGAAATCTTCTCAAGTAAGAGCTGAACGGTACCAGGAAATGACACGTTACACACTTTCTGGCGACAGAAACTTACTACACTTCATGAACACCCTGCAGCACAAATGAATCAGCTGGAAATAAAAAAGAAGCCAGCAAGTGTTTAACCCTCAGGCAGGCCATCCCGATCATTAATTCTGATCCCCAGAGGGTGCCAATTTCATTTGACAATGGACAATAATCTGCATCTTTACAACATAGATGATCATGTCAGGAATCTTGTTGACCAAGATGAGCGGGGTAGGGTTGGGTGGGGTTCTTCTTTAGTATATCCCATGTATCCAAGGTTGCCAGTCCAGTTCAGGACCACACATATTATATAGGCAAACAAACAACCACTCACATCAACACGAAAATATTCAACATTTACACTGAAAGCAGTCTAAGCCAGAACCTGTGAAACCAGTTCTTTTTGGTACCCTGGAGCACAAACAGCTGTAAGTGGAATGTCAATATTCATTTTTATCTAAAGTATCTTTTTGAGTCACCTCATGAATTTATGTCTTCTTCTTAAGGCAGGGACACAAGCCCCTTTCACACAGAGATTCCGCAATATTGGTGTAAAGAAGTCCTGCCAATACGCCGCCTTTGTTGGTTCACACAGTACCATACAACGCCGGCATAACGCCGCTCCCGTCTGTAAATTCACACAGCATGCCGGCGTTCCGCAATCAGAGGCGTGACGACAGCGTCAGCGTCTAGTGGCATGCCGGCATGCCGGCTGTGTCATTCACACAGACCCCGTTTCGTCTCTGTGACGGCTCTGTGACTACCTCCGCTGCCGGCTTATTGGTGGGGCCACTTGGCCCCCCCATTCCGCCTCCGTGACTTTCACACAGAACAGCGAGGCGGCTTAAAGGCGCAACGTTCCCGCCTCGAACTGGCTGTGTGAAAGGGGCTACACTGACCCGATTATCAGCCGTTGGACACCGTCGGGCAGTCGGTCAAGGTCAGTCAAGGTCGGTGACTCGAGTCGGGTTGGTGGATCCCGTGTGGTCATCCGTCTGCATCTGCGTCTGCGTTCATTTTGGCCAATTCAACATGTAGAATCCGCCACGAGCTGTCGGCCTCTATGACCAATCTGATTGGTGGAGTGCTAGCCCTTAACTAGCGAATCAGAGTTAACCAGACATGACAATGTTAAAAATAGCCTACTAGATAAACAGCGATACACGCTGCACTACACTACAGTCTATCGTGGCATCGGTTTTGATTTGGATTGTGTTTGACTGTTGTGAACACCAGTATAATTACATTATTAGCCATCGTATTGTAATTTTTTGAAAACACTGGCTGATGACACCAGGCTCTGTTCAGAACTCTAGACTAGAGCAATCAGTCATTTTTGGTTGTTCTTCTTTCGCTTTCTTTCTGGACGACGTCACAGATTAGCGCCACCTGCAGTTATGGGGACGTATTACACCTCACGCAGACGCCGAACGTACGCTCCAGTCGACATCGGGTTGGCGTGTTCAGGTGTATTTTTTTGACCGACTCAGGCAGACAGGAGCCAACTTTCAGTCCAACTACTTTTCTGCTGACAGTGGGCCAGTTGGTGTATCCCTTAGTTTGAGATTCCATACTGCTATATTCTCTAGTTTGACCACTAGTTTGTAGTTTTGACTTTTATGTAAACAGTAAAATTGCTGATCAGAGCAGAAACCCAAACACTCAGTTAAAAAAAAATTGTGCTTTATTGAAAAGCCAACGTTCAACAGGCTGCACCATTTGGTGCCCATAATATACAGTGCAGTATCATATGACCTAAATCTACAGTGATAGTGGATAGCTCATTTCATTGTTCAAATGTAAAATATGCCTTTGGGCAGAATACAACACTAGCAATATACTTTTCTCATGCTTAAGTACTTTCTTTCTTTTTTGATAATTGCTTGTGATATAATCATTATATAACAACATAACAGAGTATACAAAAGGAAAGTCACTAAATGTTTTTATATTTAAATTAATAATATGTAACAATGTTAAAATTGCATCTTTGTGATTCAGAGCATCTTAAAATCAATATATCAATAAGAAGAATTTCGTTTTACCTAAGATACTGTGATTTTCTGTATATCAAGTCTATACAGTTTGTAACTTTTCTTTTAAAAGAGGCTTCTGTTATAGAATTTACTTGCAAACATAAACATAATTTTTCTCTTATACTGTTTCTATGGCTTCCATCGAAGGTCAGATGTGTGCAAAAAAAATTATGAAGGGGTAGAATAAACCTTAAATCCAAACTTCTGTTTATTCAAAAACTAATTAGGAGATGCTGATCATAGAAAGTAGAGTTTGTCCACCGATCTGTCCTTCCATCTTCTTTACCTGTTTCGATCTGATTCAGGGTCATAGGATGGTAAAGCGGCTCCCATCTGTTGTCACGGGAGAGACGCACAGCCTGGTGAAGTCTCCAGTCCATTGCATGGCCACACAGACATAGGTACAGTGTATGTTCATGCTGAAACTAGCTAAAAAAAAAAGCATAATTAATATAAAATGCTTCTGCCTCACATTATGTAAAGAAACACCACCAGAACTTTCTTACATTTCTGTTTCATTTCTGGTTTCTGTACTTACTGTCTTCTAATGGGCATCTCTAATTCTCCGAATGTTTGTAACTGTGACTGTGTGGGCCGTTCCATTCAAGATCTGGTCTCTAAAAAACTATGCAGAGGAAAAGGTGCACAGGTTGATTTCCACCCCACTCTTTATCTTTACATACATTATCACTTAAATGTAAGTAAAGATAATACAGAAAGCCCATTTTTTTTATTTTTTTTTACATACCTGCTCAATGAGGTCAATGATGGTTCCATTGCTGAGCTCTCCATAAGATTTTAATTGCATGTTTAGGTGTGCTAGATATATCAGACCTAGGATTTAAAAATTATATATTTGTTAATAGGAATAAAACAACAAAAAAACACAAAAAAATTAACAAAAATAGCTTGCTACTTTACCATCAAATGGTACAAATAATGAATGAAGTGAATAAATGAATAAATGAAATAACAGAGATAAGATTTTAAAAAACAAAACAAAAAACAACAACCTGTGGTGTCAGTATACAAATGAGATGCTTTATCACTACCAGTCATGTACCTTGAGTTGTTGTTTCCTCTTGTTTTGAGGGGGTTGTTGTCACAGTTGCAGCAGGTGTTGTTTCTAGTGTGGTAGTTGTGGTTGGGATTGTAGATGTAGTTGTGATAGGTTTTGTTGTTGAGGCTTTAGATGTGGTAGGTGGCATTGGGACTACAGTTATAAGTGTTGGTGTTAGGGTTGTAGTTGTAGGAGGTGTAGGTCTCAATGAAACAGCAGTTGTAACTATTGGTGCTCCAGTTGTAGCTATTCCTGTCGGTGTTGGAGTTGTGGTAGGTGTTGTTGGGGCTGTAGTTGTAACTATTGGTGTTGTAGTTGTGGTAGGTGTTGTTGAGGCACCAGTTGTAACTATTGATGTTGGGATTGTAGTTGTGGTAGGTGTTGTTGGGGCTCCAGTTGTAACTATTGGTGCTGTAGTTGTGGGATGTGTTGTTGGGGCTGCAGTTGTAACTATTGGTGTTGGGGTTGTAGTTGTGGTTGATGTTGTTGGGGCGCCAGTTGTAACTATTGGTGTTGGTATTTGAGTTGTGGGAGGTGTTGTTGGGCCTCCAGTTGTAACTATTGGTGTTGGGCTTGTAGTTGTGGGAGGTGTTGTTGAGGCTCCAGTTGAAACTATTGGGGTTGTAGTTGTGGGAGGTGTTGTTGGGGATCCAGTTGTAACTATTGGTGTTGGGGTTGTTGTCGTGGGAGGTGTTGTTGGGGCTCCAGTTGTAACTATTGGTCTTGGTGCTGTAGTTGTGGTTGATGTTGTTGGGGCGCCAGTTGTAACTATTGGTGTTGGGCTTGTAGTTGTGGTAGGTATTGTTGGGGCTCCAGTTGTAACTATTGGTGTTGGGCCTGTAGTCGTGGGAGGTGTTGTTGGGGATCCAGTTGTAACTGTTGATGTTGGGGTTGTATTGGTGGGAGGTGTTGTTGGGGCGCCAGTTGTAACTATTGGTGTTGGGCTTGTAGTTGTGGTAGGTATTGTTGGAGCTCCAGTTGTAACTATTGGTGTTGGGGTTGTAGTTGTGGTAGGTGTTGTTGGGGCTGCAGTTGTAACTATTGTTGTTGGTGTTGTAGTTGTGGTAGGTGTTGTTGGGGCTCCAGTTGTAACTATTGGTGTTGGGGTTGTAGTTGTGGGAGGTGTTGTTGGACCTGCAGTTGTAACTATTGGTGTTGGTGTTGTTGGGGCTCCAGTTGTAAGTATTGTTGTTGGGCTTGTTGTTGTGGGAGGTGTTGTTGGTGTTGTTGAGGCTTCAGTTGTAACTATTGGTGTTGGGGTTGTAGTTGTTGCAGGTGTTGTTGGGGCTCCAGTTGTAACTATTGGTGTTGGGGACGTAGTCGTGGGAGATGTTGTTGAGGCTCCAGTTGTAACTATTGGTGTTGGGCTTGTAGTTGTGGGAGGTGTTGTTGAGGCTCCAGTTGTAACTATTGGTGTTGGGCCTGTAGTCGTGGGAGGTGTTGTTGGGGATCCAGTTGTAACTGTTGATGTTGGGGTTGTATTGGTGGGAGGTGTTGTTGGGGCGCCAGTTGTAACTATTGGTGTTGGGCTTGTAGTTGTGGTAGGTATTGTTGGAGCTCCAGTTGTAACTATTGGTGTTGGGGTTGTAGTTGTGGTAGGTGTTGTTGGGGCTCCACTTGTAACTATTGGTGTTGGGGTTGTAGTTGTGGGAGGTGTTGTTGGGGCTGCAGTTGTAACTATTGTTGTTGGTGTTGTAGTTGTGGGAGGTGTTGTTGAGGTTCCAGTTGTAACTATTGGTGTTGGGGATGTCGTTGTGGGAGGTGTTGTTGGGGACCCAGTTGTAACTATTGGTGTTGGTATTGGAGTTGTGCGAGGTGTTGTTGGACCTGCAGTTGTAACTATTGGTGTTGGTGTTGTTGGGGCTCCAGTTGTAAGTATTGTTGTTGGGCTTGTTGTTGTGGGAGGTGTTGTTGGTGTTGTTGAGGCTTCAGTTGTAACTATTGGTGTTGGGGTTGTAGTTGTTGCAGGTGTTGTTGGGCCTCCAGTTGTAACTATTGGTGTTGGGCTTGTAGTTGTGGTAGGTGTTGTTGAGGTTCCAGTTGTAACTATTGTTGTCGGGGTTGTAGTTGTGGAAGGTGTTGTTGGGCCTGCAGTTGTAGGTATTGTAGTTGTAGTTGTGGCAGGTGCTGTTGGGCCTCCAGTTGTAACTATTGGTGCTGGGGTTGTAGTAGTGGTAGGTGTTGTTGGCGATCCAGTTGTAACTATTGGTGTTGGGCTTGTAGTTGTGGGAGGTGTTGTTGGGCCTGCAGTTGTAGGTATTGGAATTGTAGTTGTGGAAGGTGTTGTTGGGCCTGCAGTTGTAGGTATTGTAGTTGTAGTTGTGGCAGGTGCTGTTGGGCCTCCAGTTGTAACTATTGGTGCTGGGGTTGTAGTAGTGGTAGGTGTTGTTGGCGATCCAGTTGTAACTATTGGTGTTGGGCTTGTAGTTGTGGGAGGTGTTGTTGGGCCTGCAGTTGTAGGTATTGGAATTGTAGTTGTGGGAGGTGTTGTTGGGCCTCCAGTTGTAACTATTGGTGCTGGGGTTGTAGTTGTGGTAGGTGTTGTTGGGGATCCAGTTGTAACTATTGGTGTTGGGCTTGTAGTTGTGGGAGGTGTTGTTGGGCCTCCAGTTGTAACTATTGTTGTTGGGGTTGTATTGGTGGGAGGTGTTGTTGGGGCGCCAGTTGTAACTATTGGTGTTGGGCTTGTAGTTGTGGTAGGTATTGTTGGGGCTCCACTTGTAACTATTGGTGTTGGGGTTGTAGTTGTGGGAGGTGTTGTTGGGGCTGCAGTTGTAACTATTGGTGTTGGTCTTGTGGTAGGTGTTGTTGAGGTTCCAGTTGTAACTATTGGTGTTGGGGTTGTAGTTGTGGTAGGTGTTGTTGAGGTTCCAGTTGTAACTATTGGTGTTGGGGATGTCGTTGTGGGAGGTGTTGTTAGGAACCCAGTTGTAACTATTGGTGTTGGTGTTGTTGGGGCTCCAGTTGTAAGTATTGATGTTGGCGCTGTAGTTGTTGGAGGTGTTGTTGAGGCTCCAGTTGTAACTATTGTTGTTGGGGTTGTAGTTGTGGTAGGTGTTGTTGGGCCTCCAGTTGTAACTATTGGTGCTGGGGTTGTAGTTGTGGTAGGTGTTGGTCTTGTGGTAGGTGTTGTTGAGGTTCCAGTTGTAACTATTGGTGTTGGCGTTGTAGTTGTGGTAGGTGTTGTTGAGGTTCCAGTTGTAACTATTGGTGTTGGTGTTGTTGGGGCTCCAGTTGTAAGTATTGCTGTTGGGGCTGTAGTTGTTGGGGCTCCAGTTGTAACTATTGTTGTTGAGCTTGTAGTTGTGGCAGGTGTTGTTGAGGCTCCAGTTGTAACTATTGTTGTTGGGGTTGTAGTTGTGGAAGGTGTTGTTGGGCCTGCAGTTGTAGGTATTGGAGTTGTAGTTGTGGGAGGTGTTGTTGGGCCTCCAGTTGTAACTATTGGTGCTGGGGTTGTAGTTGTGGTAGGTGTTGTTGGGGATCCGGTTGTAACTATTGGTGTTGGGCTTGTAGTTGTGGGAGGTGTTGTTGGGCCTCTGGTTGTAACTGTTGGTGTTGTAGTTGTGGTAGTTGTTGTTGTAGCACCAGTTGTAACTATTGATGAGGGGATTGTAGTTGTGGTAGGTGTTGGGGCTCCAGTTGTAACTATTGGTGTTGGTGTTGTAGTTGTGGTAGGTGTTGTTGGTGTTGTTGGGACTGCAGTTGTAAGTATTGGTGTGAGGGTTGTACTTGTGGTAGGTGTTGTTGGGGATCCAGTTGTAACTATTGGTGTCGTAGTTGTGGAGGGTATTGTTGGGGCTCCAGTTGTAACTATTGGTGTCGTAGTTGTGGAGGGTATTGTTGGGGCTCCAGTTGTAACTATCGGTGTTGGGATTGTAGTTGTGGGAGGTGTTGTTGGGCCTCCAGTTGTAACTATTGGTGTTGGGGTCATAATTAGGGTGATTGTTGTTGTTGGGGGTGCAGTTGTAAATATTGGTGGTGTTGTAGTTGCAGTAGGTGTTGGTGGTCCTGTAGTTGCAACTATTGGTGTTGTAGTTGTGGTAGGTGTTGTTGAGGCACCAGTTGTAACTATTGATGTTGGGATTGTAGTTGTGGTAGGTGTTGTTGGGGCTCCAGTTGTAACTATTGGTGTTGGGGTCATAATTAGGGTGATTGTTGTTGTTGAGGGTGCAGTTGTAACTATTCCTGTCGGTGTTGTAGTTGCAGTAGGTGTTGGTGGTGCTGTAGTTGCGGCAGCTGTTGTTGTTGGGGCTGCAGTTGAAACAACTATTGTTGTTGGATCTGTTGATGTAGCAGTTGTTCTTGGTGCTCTAGTTGTAGCAGTTGTTGTTGCTGGGGCTGTAGTTGCGGTAGCTGTTGTTGTCGGAACTGAAGTGGTGGTAGCTCCTGTAGTAGCAGATGCTATTGCTGTTGTTGGGGCTGCAGTTGAAGTGTTTGTTGTGGGAGCTGTAGATGTGGCAGCTGTTGTTGTAGTTGCTGTTGAAAAAACTGTTGTTGTTGGAGCTGTTGATGTAGCAGTTGTTGTTGTGGTTGTGGCAGGTGTTGATGTTGTGGCTACATTTGAAGCAACTATTGTTGTTGGATCTGTTGATGTAGCAGTTGTTCTTGGTGCTCTAGTTGTAGCAGTTGTTGTTGCTGGGGCTGTAGTTGCGGTAGCTGTTGTTGTCGGAACTGAAGTGGTGGTAGCTCCTGTAGTAGCAGATGCTATTGCTGTTGTTGGGGCTGCAGTTGAAGTGTTTGTTGTGGGAGCTGTAGATGTGGCAGCTGTTGTTGTAGTTGCTGTTGAAACAACTGTTGTTGTTGGAGCTGTTGATGTAGCAGTTGTTGTTGTGGTTGTGGCAGGTGTTGATGTTGTGGCTACATTTGAAGCAACTATTGTTGTTGGATCTGTTGATGTAGCAGTTGTTCTTGGTGCTCTAGTTGTAGCAGTTGTTGTTGCTGGGGCTGTAGTTGCGGTAGCTGTTGTTGTCGGAACTGAAGTGGTGGTAGCTCCTGTAGTAGCAGATGCTATTGCTGTTGTTGGGGCTGCAGTTGAAGTGTTTGTTGTGGGAGCTGTAGATGTGGCAGCTGTTGTTGTAGTTGCTGTTGAAACAACTGTTGTTGTTGGAGCTGTTGATGTAGCAGTTGTTGTTGTGGTTGTGGCAGGTGTTGATGTTGTGGCTACATTTGAAGCAACTATTGTTGTTGGATCTGTTGATGTAGCAGTTGTTCTTGGTGCTCTAGTTGTAGCAGTTGTTGTTGCTGGGGCTGTAGTTGCGGTAGCTGTTGTTGTCGGAACTGAAGTGGTGGTAGCTCCTGTAGTAGCAGATGCTATTGCTGTTGTTGGGGCTGCAGTTGAAGTGTTTGTTGTGGGAGCTGTAGATGTGGCAGCTGTTGTTGTAGTTGCTGTTGAAACAACTGTTGTTGTTGGAGCTGTTGATGTAGCAGTTGTTGTAGTGGTTGTGGCAGGTGTTGATGTTGTGGCTACATTTGAAGCAACTATTGTTGTTGGATCTGTTGATGTAGCAGTTGTTCTTGGTGCTCTAGTTGTAGCAGATGTTGTTGCTGGGGCTGTAGTTGCGGTAGCTGTTGTTGTCGGAACTGAAGTTGTGGTAGCTCCTGTAGTAGCAGATGCTATTGTTGTTGTTGGGGCTGCAGTTGAAGCGACTGTTGTGGCAGCTGTTGTTGTAGTTGTTGTTATTGGGGCAACTGTTTCAACACAAACACAAATAAATGTCCCACATTATATTATCTTGAAGATACTTTTTTATTCAATGCATCCATCCATCCATCCATCCATCCATCCATCCATCCATCCATCCATCATCTATAGCCTACCGGCTTTATCCTTTGCAGGGTCACGGGGGTCTGCTGGACCCTATCCCAGCTAATTTTCAGGCGAGGGTTCGCTCTGGACAGGTTGCCAGTCCATCGCAGGGCCACATATACACATAACCATATATACTCACACTCACACCTACGGGCAATTTAGAATCATCAATCAACCTACTATGCATGTTTTTGGACTGTGGGAGGAAGCTGGAGTACCCAGAGGGAACCCACGCAAGCACGGGGAGAACATGCAAATTCCACACAGAAAGACCCCTGCCGGGCCTGGGTGTCGAACCGGGGACCTTCTTGCTGTGAGGCAACAGTGCTAACCACCAAGCCACCGTGCTGCCTCAGTGCATTCGTTTTATAGCAAATTCCAAATTTTATTATTTCAACTGTGTTTTATTAATTTTATTTTATTAATTTAGGCACTATCTACTAATCTGCAAGTATTTTAGTCAAACATTTTCGACGTTGGATTTTGGTCTTGTTATTATAGTCATTATCAGATAATACTAAATGTGTAATTTTATATCTATAGTAGAAAATAAATTAATATCCTTTTACCATGGCCTCTTTTACTTTCACTTACTTAAAAAGATTTCCAGTGACATCTTCATCTTACTGCTGAGTCAGTCAAAATTAAATGCGTTTGTTTATGAGTCCTCAATGCCCTTGACAACAGACCATTCAAGTATGAAATACTAACTTAATCACATAATAAAGGCCAGTGAGTGCTGGTCAATCTATAATATTTAACATAAAATGCATTAAATGACCTGTCTTGCTTACTGTAATCGGGAAGTTGTGCAGAAAGTAGCCCACTTTTTAGTGGATTTATTCAAAAATGTTCAATTTAATGGGAAATATCAAAAGTAGATTAAACATGTAACACATCTTCCGAAATGTTAAATTTAAGGTAGGCCTACAGACGTACCACCTAATACTCTTATGTTACATTTGTCATTCAGTAAATTCTACTGTCCACAATCCAGATTTTCTAAAGTGAAACAATGAAAACTATCAAATTATTAACTTTAGTTAAATATTTACCCTGTGCAGAAGATGCATGAAAATATCCAAGAAAAAATATAAAACAAAAGATTTTCTTCTTCATGATGAATGGTGTTTGTCCTTATTCCTCTCAGTACTGACAGGTTTTTTTAGTCTGTGAGCTCACATTGTGTTGGGTTTGTAATTTGCTCCTCCCTCAGCTATTCAAAGAGGAGTGACAAGGCATCAGAGACAGCTGTTTTCTTTTTTTTTTCTCAAATAACCTGAACCTGAAAAGGTAAGGTCAAAGATACAAATGTGTGTAGAATAAAAAGGGAGATGCAAACCAAATCATAAAATGGCCATTAATAAGCTAAGAACCCCAAAAAAATCTTTACTGACCTCACATAATTCAGCTTTAGACTGAGTGCTCAATTCTTTAAGAATATTTGGTATGTTTACTTGTTTTACCAGAATGAGTAGAGGAAAGTTCAACCTTCTTCTATTGTAAATATATTGGTATTATGTTGCCAATGTGCCACGTTACCATAGAGGAAATTTGTCCCACTTGATTCAATGAGTTTTGTGGGGGGTTTTCTCTCTTACAGGTCCGGATGTTGACTGGGCCATTGCAATGTCCATCCTTTATTTTTTTTTTATTTTAAGGTAGATTTGCTGGTGTGATTTGGATTTTTGTCTTTGCTTGACTGAGTTTCAACCAAACGTAAGCTGTTGAACAGGCAGGGTTTCATGTTGTCCACATTTGTAAATAATCTCTTTCACATGGAATGATGGACACTCCTTTATTTTCTTTTTTTAAATAACCTTGTAAACCTTCCCAGATTTATGAACAGCATCAATTACTTCCTCAATTCCTTCTTCAGTTTCTGCTTGAGAAAAGTTAAACACAAAACTGCTTTCTTTTATGAGGTATGAAAAAGAAAAAAAAAACCAAAGCACATGTGATACGTGATTTAAACTGTCCAAATCATTGTTGCAATAAAAAGTAGAGAGTAAGTCTTAAGGCATCATTAAAATATCATTATTCCAAATAGAAAAGTGACTTTTATCGTAGCTTTATCAGAGTAAAAAGTTGAAAATTGATTTTTTTTTTCAAATGTTTTTTTTCATCACTCTTCTTAGACAACTAAAAGAGAAAACATTCAAAAACTAAAATGATACTAAAGATATGTGCTTGTCTAATTCTCAGTGGCAGGAAAAGAGCAAGTCAATATATCGTAAATAGGTGTCAGCAAAAAATCTTCTTTTCAATTATTTATTTATATATTTTTTGCTTTAATAAGCTTGGCTGAAATGTAAAAGTGTACTTTATGGAAACAGTACTTTAACACCTTCGCTTTTTCTTTCCTTTTTAGATTGTAATTGTTTTTTGGGGACTAGTTGCCAAATGAGAAAGTGTGCAAAGATAAGGAACAAGAGAGAACATGACATGCAACGAAGGACACACAGGTCAGGACTTCAGGACTACTGACTAGTTTGCAATTTTCTTTAAGATTTAATTTTTCTTTAGATTTTGAGACCTAAGTAATTTTGGGGGGATAAAGTATTCAAAAACAACAGCTCAACAAACGTGTGGGCTACATTCAATTTTATCAAGATGTAGATGTTGAAGAATGAAGACAGCAATTCTTTTTCTCTCTTGATTTAAAAATGTCATTACTCTTTCTATGCTTTACGGGAAACCTTCAGTAAAGTTGTCAAACAGGTTTCTTATTTACATTATACATTTCATTTGTATTCTGTTTCACTTCACTTTTATTTATACTACCAATATACAAGCAAACGATGATAATAAGCATAATATAGGTAATCATTAAACATTTAAATAATACAGAAATGCACTCCTTCCCTTAGTAAACACATTTATACAAGGGAGAAAAAACTCGACACTTCCAGAGGTGAAAGAGAAAACACATTGAGTCATTGAGACACACACACACACAGAAATAAAGGATACAACTCTGGACCAGTTTTTATTCACAGATCAGAATCTAGAGCTTGAGATACCTGCAACAGGAGAGAAAAGCAGAACTAAAGGAGAAGATGTAATTGTAATGTCTACAAAAGTGCAGTAACGGTATAAAGAGATATACTTTATCAGCATAACCCTACCATTAGGGTTTACTTGAAACACCATAATATACAGACAGCGTTGTTTATCGACCTAGGAAAAAAAAACATTTATCATTTTTTATTATTGTTTACATAAGGAGTCAGATTGGTGAATGCTTTACCTCAAAGCCATTCATTTATTTATTATTTTACAGCTTTTCTCTTTTATGAAGCGCCACAACGGATTATCAGTTTCAAATCAAACGCTGTCTTCTGCATAACTAATTTAAAAAAATACATTTTTATCATATAATTCACAACAGAATAATGGTTCCTAGCACAACCCCGTTTCCCGCAACACTTTTATAATGTAACACTTTTTGGACACACGCATGCGCACTCGACCGAGGCTAGGCTTGGATATTTGAGTCATCGAGTTTGAAGCTATTCTTTAACTTTTTACAATGTTTGCATGAGTTATGTTTTTGTTTTACATTGTTTCTGCGCATGTAAAGTCCTTGACTAGTGTTATTCTTTTTTTGAAGATAACACAGCGCTGAATTCACATGTTTTTTTGTGTTTTTGTTAGCTCGTTAGCCGAATAACCTTACCAGCATTTCTGTGGCAGGTTGTTTTCGTGTTTAAAATCACCCACGTTTGGAAACAAATGAGTTCCGCGCTGTCCCGGTATTGAGACGAACCTCTTAACTGGTGTAAACCAAAGCCAGCAGCGGGAGTGTTAGTGTATTTGGCCACGTTGTGCAGGAATGTGACTGCGGTCCTGGAGCTGCAGGATGGACAGAGACTTGTTGAAACAGTGTCTGGCGTTTCACGGAGAGTCTCTCTTCAACAAACTCCAATGTGAACAAACGGAAAACCCGGATTTCCAAGTGGTTGTGTCTGATCTGTGCAAAGCCACGTGTGAACGGTATGTTGGCTTCACACCGCGGTTGAATTGGTTTGATATTGGATATTGGATATTCGACATTCAAAGACACCCATAAAACTTGTGATACATACCACTGATTTTGGTCAAACCACTTGTGATGTGTTCATGGTCATCTAGACTATATATCACAAAACAGTAATTATTAAAAAATCATATATATGGCCTGATTTTAAAAATCATATATATGGGCTGATTTAATGTGGTTTAATGAATTCAACACCCATAAAACTTGTGATACATACCACTGATTTTGGTCATATTGCTTGTGATGCGTTCATGGTCATCTCTAGACTATATCACAAGAGAGTAATTATTATAAAATCACATTATGGGCTGATTTAATGTGGTTTAAATCATATTATGGGCTGATTTAATGTGGTTTAAATCATATTATGGGCTGATTTAATGTGGTTTTATGAATTCAACACCCATAAAACTTGTGATACATACCACTGATTTTGGTCAAACCACTTGTGATGTGTTCATGGTCATCTAGACTATATATATCACAAAACAGTAATTATTAAAAAAAATCATATATATGGGCTGATTTAAAAATCATATATATGGGCTGATTGAATGTGGTTTAATGAATTCAACACCCATAAAACTTGTGATACATAACACCGATTTTTTTTTTTTCAAACCACTTGTGATGTGTTCATGGTCATCCAATCAGCTAGGGTTGCCACCTTTCAGAAATAGAAATAAGGGACGCCCGGATTTCAGCAGCGCAGGAGCCAAAAAAAAAAAAAACTTCTAAACTGAATAAAAATGTGTTTATTTTATATGAAAAAACAAAATGCTTTGATTTAAAGTTTAAAGTGCTTTAATAGCATTGAACGTGCATGACTGTACAGACAGCCAACCATACTAGAAAATGAAATAGCCTCCTATGCTACGTATGTCCACATCAGCCCAGATGTAGAATAAAGCTACAGGTGAAGAATATGGTGTAAAAGTTAATTTATTTCAATAATTCAACTAGAATATGGTGTAAAGGTTAATTTATTTCAATAATTCAACTAGAATATGGTGTAAAGGTTAATTTATTTAAATAATTCAACTAGAATATGGTGTAAAGGTTAATTTATTTCAATAATTCAACTAGAATATGGCGTAAAGGTTAATTTATTTCAATAATTCAACTAGAATATGGTGTAAAAGTTAACTTATTTCAACAATTCAACTAGAATATGGTGTAAAAGTTAACTTATTTCAACAATTCAACTAGAATATGGTGTAAAAGTTAATTTATTTCAATAATTCAACTAGAATATGGTGTAAAAGTTAACTTATTTCAACAATTCAACTTAAAAGGTGAAACTAATATATTAACTAGTCTTATTACATGCAAAGCAAGATATGTTAAACCTTTATTTGTTATAATTTTGATGATGGAATTTTTTATTGATTTCATAAAATATTCTCTAATTTATTTTTTATTTGGGGTTTCATAAACTGTGAGCCATAATCATCAAAATGATAACAAATAAAGGCGTGAAATATTTCACTTTGAATGTAGTGGGGAAATAACCTTCACCTGTATATTATGACATCAATAAATAAGAGCATAATATATGTCCTTATTGGTTCAATACGGAACGCAACTTTTAATCCCCAATTCCCAAGCCCTACCTGGAGGTGAAGTCCTCCCCGCTGTCTGGCACACACATAGAAAGATCTGGGCACAGATCGCAGCAGGTCCTGTTGTCCCGCCACAAAAATTTTGCTGGCCTTAATGTTTCCTGTGTTTTATTTTGTTCATTATTGTTAAATTTAGTGTTGATGTGTGTGTGACAGACGTGTGTATGGGGCGTTAATGAAAATACGGGACAAATCGCGTCCCGTATTAGTTCAATACGGGACGCAACATTTTTTCTCAAATAAAGGACAATTCTGTGTTTTACGGGACGGGTGGCAACCCTAGCTGCAGCACCAGTTTTAGTGGTGAAACACCAAATACTTGATATACGCTGCAACGATCATCTGATATTTTACTTTTATATATATCCTATAAGTGCTGCAAAGTATATCGAAAGTATATCAAACCTGTTATCGCAAAGGCACGAAATAAAATAAACATAATGAATTGCACTACAATAATATAGGCAAGGCAAGAAGTTTATTTGTATAGCACAATTCAACACAAGGTAATTCAATGTGCTTTACATCAACATTAAAAGTGACATTAAAAGACACAATTAAACAGTAAATAACAATTAAGAAATAAAATATTAAAAAGCACAAGTTGTTAAAAAGGGCAGTAGAGTACAGCAGGTAACTATTTAATTTAAGGGTACACTTCAGTAAACAGTAATGCTTTTAGCCCTGATTTAAAGGATCTACAGTTGGAGCAGACCTCAGGTCTACAGGAAGTTTGTTCCACCGGTGAGGAGCAGAATAACTGAACGCTGCCTCACCTTGTTTGGTTCTGGTTCTTGGGACAAACAACAAACCAGATCCAGATGACCTAATATATGCCATTTCCTTTTACTGGGGGAGCTTTAAAGTATATTCTTCTAAAATGATCAAAGCAGTGTATTTATATACTGTGAATATGAGTGAATGCCAATAGAGACACAAGTGCAAGGTCAATTTTCATTTATTATTTTGTACTAATAACAAGGTACTGGTAATAGTACTCCCCCCCCCCCCCCCCCCCCTATTCATTGTCTGTAGTCAGTGTTTCCAGCAAAGCAGAAGGCAGTTAAGCCCTTATGTCAACATAAAGAGTGAAGGTGTTAAGTACATTGCAAGTCATATTAGTGTTTTTTTATCACATCACATTTTCCTAATGTCATGCAACCCTCGTGTGTGTGTGTGTGTGTGTGTGTGTGTGTATGTATATATATATATATATATATATATATATATACACACGCTGCTAAAAAATAAAGGGAACACAAAAATAAGACATCCCAGATCTGAGTGAATGAAATATTCTTATTAAATAGTTTTGTGCTTTACATAGTTGAATGTGCTGGGAACAAAATCGCACAAAAATTATCAATGGAAATCAAATGTAAGTCTGGATCAAAATAGATGCTATTGTTGTGGGGCTGCAGTTCAAACAACTATTGTTGATTCTGTAGCTGTGGCAGGTATGTAAGTTGTGAGAGTTGTTGGAGCTATTGTTACTTTGGATCCAGTTTTATCGGTAGATTGTAGTTTAATTTGCTGATTCTTTTTGTCGGAAAAGAATATTTAGGTTTTTTAAATACCTGAAATGTTTCGGCTATTCCTTTCGCCTTCATCAGAGTCACCAGATGGTGTGTGGGACCCGCCATTTATCAACTGATGTTAAGAGGAAGGTATTTTAAAAACCTAAATATTGTTGTCCGACAATATTGTTGTCCGACAATAAATAAATTGTAAAGTCATGGACAAAATTAACTTTAATAAATCATTGTTCAGTAGTTGTTTCAGAATTCCAATATGCTGTTGAATCTCCAAATGTATTGCTGTATTGTTTTATTTAGAATAACTATTTTGAGAGTGGAAAGCTTACTGATGTGAACACTTGTTGCACTTGCTGATGAAGATAAGAGGTTCTGTGACACAAAATGTAGAATCTCACGCTCATGTTTGCTTTCTTTAACAGAGGCGACGACCATGACAGTCCTCTGGTGGAGCAGTTTATTGCCAGAAAGGCGGACATCCTGTTCTGTCCGACATGGAAAACTGCCAATCCTCAGAAACAGGAGTATGAGGAAGAGGAGGCTACAGGTGTGTGTTGGGTTTCTCAGGTCTCTGATGTCTACTTTCTTTGAGAACCTCCTCCATATTAAAAGCTTTTGACATGTAAGAGGTAGTAAAAGGCCAAGGTTTATTGACTGTGGTGCTGATCCTTCGGGTCATAAAATCTGTTTTCTCTTTTTCTACCTTCATCCATAGTATGTTTTAGCAAATATAAATGCATTACTATTCTCATTAAATAAGACAAAATCGACAACATGTCTGAATGTTTGTGTCCGTTTTCCAGAGCCATATGCCATCATGCCACCGGTAGAGTTGTTCATGGAACTTTCATATGAGGAGAGAAGATCCATGATTTACAGGGATTTGGAAAGAGGAGACATTGTGGTGGGAAGGATCAACAATATTCGAGAATACGGCTTCTTTCTTACTCTGCTTTGCATGGCAGGAGGCCTGAAGAGAGACCTAGAGGACTTAGAGTTGTCGGTAAGTGAACAGATTAAAATTGTTAAAACTATTCAAGTCATGCTGTAAACTTTAGCGAGAATAATCAACCGTCATAAATGTCTGTCTGCTGCGTTGCGTGTACAGCCTTTGTTGTTCTGGGAATTTCTGAATTAGACCCCTGGGGGAAAACAGCATGCCATGAAAGTTGAACTATTCTATTAGCAGTAAATACCTGCTTGATGTGCCTCAGTTTATGAATCTAACATGGTTGTTCTGTAACCTACAGCTGACTCCTGGGAATTTTTTGCCCTGAGGAAGCTGTGGGTGTAGGTCCCCCAGGGCAGTGTAGTTATTTGAATTATTTGGTTTCTGATTACTCATAAACTGTGGCAAAAAACACACATCTAATCTTGAAAAGTTTCTCATTAGAAAGAAAAAAACTTCCATTATTAGGGCCCGAGCCCTATTGTATCTGTAGGAATTTTTTTTTTTTCTTCCGGCGAAATGAGGGCCTTTTTGCCCCCCTAAACATGCCCCAAAAGTCACCACATTTTGAATGCAAGCCAGGCCTGGCGAAAAATGTTATTTAATGGTTTGCATTAATGGGCGTGGCCTAATGGCTATACAGCGCCCCCTAGAAAACTTCGGGCCTCAAGCCCCACAATACGGTTTGACGTACATGCACGAAAATCGGTACACACCTGTATCATGTCGCAACTTAAAGAAACGTCTCTTGGCGCCATGGCCGAAACCGAACAGGACGTCGGCCATTTTGAATTAATTTAGTAATTTTGGCGCAATTTATGCCATTTTCACGTGTCGTACTTTAACGAACTCCTCCTAGCAGGATCGTCCATTCAACATAAAACTCGCTCAGGAGACACAAAAGACGTTAACGATGAAAAGTTATCAAAATCGTGAGTTTTCGTGAAATGGCGTGGCCGTGGCGCCGCGTCAAACTTCAACGTTAAACAGGAAGTGATACTAGTAGTTGATTGGTCGATATTTGATAGATCCTATTTTCTGCTATATCTTTTGAATGGTTTGACATAGAGAGATGTGGGTGGTGTCATCGGACTCCGTTTTGACTCCTTCACCTTAATTGGTGCAACTTAGCCCCTTCTTCTGATTGGTCGATATTTGATAGTTCCTATTTTCTGCCATAACTTCTTTTTTTTTGTCTGCACACATATATACCATGCCCGTAAAAACCTAAGGCATATATATATATATATGTGCATTATTACTATATTTAATATATATACATATATATACGCATACATACACATACACATGCATATATATACACATACAACCCCAGTGAGGTTTTTTTTTTTTTTTTTTTTGAGGGGAGGGGAGAGGATGGGGGAGTAACATCCACTGCCAATCCAGAAAGCAAGAACACATGGAGGCACACGTCGAGCACTGGAAATATGCAACAAAAACCACAAACGAAACACAAAACCGACACGGAGCCGACCAAAACACGAGCAGCAATCCACCCAAATCTCGAGATCCGATCACAGTCTCTGACATAACTTTTGAATGGTTTGACATAAAGAGTCATGGGTGGTGTCATCGGACTTAGTTTTGAGTCCTTGACCATAATTGGTGAAAATTGCACGCGCGAGGGCCCGTTCATCACTGCTTGCAGCTTTAATTATTATTATGATTATTCATGGCCTTGTTTCAGTCTATATTGTAACAACATTATTACATTTTCATGATTTCCTCAACTCCTTTATTTTTTTGCCTATTTCATCTGGTTGTGACATTGTGCAATTTCCTGATGTCAGGCTCTGTGCCATGTCAGAGAAATTCCCTCCACCGGCAGTCATGATGACCCCCTTTCCTACTATCAGATCGGGGATTTCATCAGAGGTGAGTGCCTTAAACAAACCATATTTTAACTTAATGTTAATTCTGTTTTATATTTTTTTTTTAAGAGATTTTGAAATGTCTTAATTTCTGTACAAAATGCATAATGCAGATGGGAAAAAATCTGCTAGCATCTTGCAGGAGTCTTTCAGATTATGGCTTTTCACTTGGATGTTAAAGTCAAACATTTATGTTTTTATCACTTGTGCATAAAAGTTCGGTAGCGATGTTACGGTGATATGCTGGGAAATGCAGCATAAAGCAGACGTCAATGGCAAGTGATTTAAAAACACACCCAGGAACAGATACACTATGGCTTTGTGTCACGTTTAAATTGTATTTTGGAGCTAAATTGTTATTTTCTCTTTAGTTCTTAGTACTCTACACTGATGCTTTTACTCTATTACAAACATCTTGCTGAGAGCTGTGCTTGTTCTGCATTTACTGGGACTAGAAAAAAAGATAATTTATCAGTGTCTGATCATCCAGCGGCCAATGGGTGATCACTGATCAGACATACACTGTAAATTGACCAATACTTACCACTGTGAGATCAGTCAAACCATCCCTGCTTTCAAATCTTCTTAAATCCAGTAATGCGATGTTATAAACATTTAGTCTTGTTAAGAGTTAGAGACAAGAAAGTATAGCCGGCTTGAGAGGATCAATCTAACTTGTGATAACCAAGTTGCTACATATCTGCATGTATAATGCTTTCTTGGTCTTGGTTATATCCAGCAATCACATGTGACATCCTCATTCAAAAACATGAAGATTTCGATAGTTTGAAATGCCAAACTTGGTGGATATTATTGTTCTTGCAACTGTAAACCAACATGAGTTTTTGCTGTTTTCACAAGGCATCACTGCTCACAGAAAATTATTTTCTTAAGATATGCTCTCTTTTTTGTTTTTTAAACTTTTTAAATACTACAGCTGGAGTGAAAGACATTGACCGTTACCAGGAAAAGATTACAGTGTCTCTCCATCAGGCCTCTCTTTCTCCCACCTTGGAGCACATCAAACTGGGTGTCATTACCAGAGAGGAGATCCCCATACACTACAGGTAACAACACTATATTATTATTATTATTATTATTATTGTTATTACCTTTATTTTATCGGGTAAATTCCATTGAGATTATGAGATCTCTTCTTCAAGGGAGCCCTGGCCAAGAGGGTAGCAGTCCAAATTCCAAACACTCATTGAGCTCTTTCGGCTACAGTTAGATGAGAAATATTTTAGAAAACCCACAAGCCAGTGATTAATATTTTCTGCTCTGGTTGCAGCAGACCAGCTACAATTTCAGACTAAAGTAAAGATTGTAAGTTTCTTTATTGCTAAGTGACTGCTAGAGGCCCTGAATTTTATACTCTAGTGTTGAAAGAAAATGTTGCTGTTTTTAATTGATGGGACATAGGCTATAGATAAGTGGGTTTGTATAGTTTGTATACAGCTCATGTTCAGGTATACGACTCCTGCCTTTCTTTAGTCGTGGTGTTCGTGCAGCTGCTGACTCCAATGAGACATACGAATGCATACTGGAAGGCTGCCATGGTTACCAAAACCCCTCTGTGGTGGACTATCTGCTGGAGAAGGTGGGAATCAGTGACACACACCCGCCGTCATTGATGCGAGGACTACAAAGGTAAGTGTGTGGAGAGGCTGGACATTTGTTTTGTCTTCCTTTTTTAAAAAGCGTAAAATACATTTTGGTTTTATTTTAAAAAACAGAAGGAAAAGCAGTAGTAATTGAGATAGCCACTGAAATTTATTACAAAAAAGTCAAAACAACCCCAAATGTATTATATTCAGACTAAATTTCAGTTTGGAGCAAAATGATGTGAATCAAATCAGTTTGGGCTGAGAACGGTTTGCCATTTTGCAGCCAAAAGGCAATTAATGTTGATATTTTGGAATTTTACCTCCAAAATAAATACCACTCAAGTGAGGGTGTGGACACAGTCCCTATATAACAAACCAACATAAATGTAACTTTAATTAAGTGTACAGAAAGTATATAAAACAGCTGTTTGTGCACGCATCTCCTGGTTATTAGTCTCCAGTGTAAGAAACAGTAAATTTCATTTTGCTGCAAACTCATATTCTGAATCCACTCAAAACGGCTTCAATTTACATTGTTTTTGGCCCTAAAGAAAATTTACACTTCTTACTATCGAATAATAGATGTAAGTGTGTTTGAATCCATAATGTTCCTTTAATTTTAATATATTGATAAATATAAATAAAATCCCCTGTTTGTGGTTAATAAAGTATTACTGAATTAAAGAAGCCCTTAAATTTACTGTAGGATTCTGCTACATCATTTGCTACTGAGTCTACTGAATCCTGTTAAAATTGATTCTCCTAAATGTTGAACCATTAAACAAAAGGTCGCAAACCTAACAGTGTTTTTATGTATCTTTTATCCAAAGTAAACTTTTCCAAGAGGAGGATTTTGCATCTGTTATCAGGAAGAAGCAGTCTGCGTCCTGGGCCCTGAAGTGGTAACTAAACTTATAACTTTGAAATGGATTACTTGTACTTGTGGATCATATTTCATTGGCCACTGGTGACGAGGTGTTTAACCTCGTGTTTAATCTTTCTGCCTCTGGCCTTTGCATTTTAATACAAATCCCAATCATTTTGCATGTTCTCTCAGCGTCCGTGCAGGTGTGGACCACTTCAAACACAGTCGTCATGTGGAAGCCATGAATGAATACAACAAAGCCTTGGAAATTGACACTAATAATGTGGAAGCGCTGGTGGCAAGAGGAGCTCTGTGAGTTTATTTCAAATTTTAAACATGAAACCCACCTTTCATGCAATAATGATAAACTGTCGATAGCTTTTACAATGTTTAATGTCTCATATAAGATTTAAGGATTCTAGGGATATTGTGTATGTTCTTATTTATGTTTTAAACTCCTTGATAAATAGATTGATGTAAATGTTTTATGAATAGAAAAAAGTTGGGGTGTGCAAAGAAAGAATGTCTTGGATAAATAGTTTTTTTATTACCGGTAGTTATATTTTAGACACCACACCTGTTCCTGTCACAGTACACTTGTCTATTCCTCGGTTAAGCTGTATGTGGCTCACTCCGTATAAGAATACATGCCATTCATGCCTTTCACTGCTCGGTTTTTCACGTTGTAAACTCTTCAGATGGATCCGTATCACCCCAATCAATCAGTCATACCAAAGAGCAGGTTTAAGCGGTTTGACACAATTCTTAGTTTGGGGTTATCGCAAAACATAATTGCTCAGTGTCTTCCTTACTTACTTTTGTGTTTTTGTTCTCAGATATGCTAACAAAGGCAGTATCATGAAGGCTATATCAGACTTTGAACTGGCTCTGGAGAACTGCCCAGATCACCGCAATGCCAAGAAGTACCTCTGCCAGACGCTGGTGGAGAGAGGAAAACAGTAAGCGCTGCTGCACTTAATTCACGACTGAAATCCTGTGGAATTAACTGTTTGCACCTTCTCCAGCAGCTTTTTGAGTGGCGGTGTCCAAACTGTTGACTATAGGTCACTTCACGGATATTGTGAAACTACTGTCACCCTTTTACTAGTGTTCAGACATTAAAATCAGATGGTTTGATGTGGAGCCTTCAGCCTTGATTTATAGAAGTTGCATCTCTGAATTAGTATCAGACTCAAAACAATCATTGTAAAACAAAGACTTTTTTTATGAACTTGGTGAGCATTTACTTGTCTGGTTTGTTCCTATTATAGATAAAAGGAACATTGCAGTGATGGGAGTATCAACGGGAATGTGCAATTAAGGTTTTATTTATCAGACAATTAACATAATCAGCTTACGGGTGTATTGTTTGTGTGTTTTAGACTGGAAGAACAGGAAAAACTAGTAACAGCGGAGGGATTGTATCGGAGAGCTTTGTCTCTCGATGACTCAAACCCTGAGGCAAAGGAGGCCCTGCACAAAATCACTGATACCATACAGGTGAGTGGCACACACACACACACACACACACACACACACACACACACACACACACACACACACACACACACACACACACACACACACACACACACACACACGATACGTTTGCAGATGTGCTTTGTGTGTACTTTAGGCTTGACTGTCAAAGAACACAACGGCACATCAAAGTTTAGTCAGGCTTATTTCTATATGGGGTTAATATGAAATCAGAAAAAAACAAACAAAACCTTTTTAGAACCTCGTGGAGCCTCATGGAGAGATAGTGTATCGATTTGTTGGTAATAAAATAGGGAAAAAAAGTCTAACTGCCTTCAAAGTAAAACACAATTGACAGAAAAGCTTTTCATGTAATTTCATATTCATGCTGCGGTTGCTGTTTTACAAAGAAATACAACTTCTGCGCTTCCTCAAGTGGCCTTTTTTTCATATTAACATGGGAGGACTTGGCGTCTATGACTTTGGTTCATCCAGGTTCTTGTTATGATGCTTTAATTTGGGGATAGAAAGAAACATGTTAAGTGAAATACTAAGAATGCACTGCTGAGTTAGCAACAAGCAGTTACGTAACCAAGTATTTCTCTCTGCTGTGGATGGAAACCACAGCAGCACAGAAAAACTTAAATTTAACACGAGCCACAATGATAACAAAAAAAAAAATCCTACTCCAAAAGTGCAAAACTCTATAAAACAAAAACGTGTTCACACTGTCAACTGCGATTTTGTGATTATATTTTAAATATTCAGGGTTTTTTGTGTTTAAACTATTACAGTGTAACACTTAGGTTTAATTAAACCCTAACCAAACATTCTTTGTTTAAAATAACTAATTAGTCATCAAACATGGCATCCACTTATTTGCTAATGGTTAACTTTAAACTTGCATGAAAACATGACATGAAAACATTGCCATCTCAGTCTTTTGTGGTTGATCAAACTCTGAAATTGTTGAGCTGAGACTAGTCATATTTACTTTATAAATTAGATTAGGAAGACAAAAGCCGGTGCTTAGAACTTTGTATGGGATAGATATTAAGATAGTATTTGCAGATAGTATTTTTTTTTCCCAAACAATCCAGACACGCCTAGAAAATAAACCAGCCGATAGTTGGAGTTTGGACATTTTTCTGTAGTTATTTAGTGTTTGTGCTCCACTCTGATGCATAACATGTTATACCGTGTTGCTGCCACATGGTGGCAGTCTCTGAAACATAACTTATCTCTAAGACTTAGTATTGCTGGTTTATAAATAATCAACATTTATTTTGTGTACCCCCAAATAAATACTAAAGGGGAATGTAATGATTGTCATTCAGATGATAACGTCTTTTTTTTTTTTTCTTCCTCTTTCCCAAATCAGTACATCTGCATTTTGACATCATCCTGTAGGGTAAAAGAAAAACTTAACACATTCTTATAATGCAAATTTTGGGCACTAATAAAAGACAACAAGGGTCTGCTGACAAGCACAAAAAACTAATGAGAGGTGTTGGTGGGCGAGTAAGTGATATGGGTGCGCTGTGACCTTCTGTCCAACGTTCTGAGCCGACATACACGAGCAGCTGATGCTAAAGTTTTGTTTGACTGTGAACATCTCTCCTGACTGGTTTGTAATGCTGATGAAGTGTTTGGTGTGTGTGTCTGTGACTCTACTCCGGACTTTGACCCTCTGACCTCCATGGCCTCGTCACCTGCCTTGTGGGGGTGAAAAAAACCACTTCACCATGCAAACTACTCCTTCTCCTCCTCTTCCTCCTCCTGCTCCGGACACTGGTGTGTGCCGTGTCCCTGCTACAAATACGGTAACGTTTACACTTTCTCCATCGCAATGGGGAACAAATGCTCTTGGAATTGTCTGTACCTTTTTGCCTACACCTCTGTCCATCCACTTCCTTCGATACTTCCTATTATGCCCATGGGCCTAACTGCTTTCGTCATGGTAAATATGTCTTCTTTTCATTGTTCTGTCATTTTGTGACCTATTCTTCCTCAAACTTTTTTTTTAACTCCTGCTCAAACTTCCCATTGCATTCCCAAACTTTCTTGTTCTGATCCAAATTGTTTAATGAATAAATTAATGTTGTTTTGGGTTCTTTATTGAATGTTTTGGTTTGAATACGTTTGTATGCTTGCCGTTGTAATACCTTGCCTCGTCTGGCAACTGTAAAGAAATCGATTCGTTTACGAGAAGAGGCGCTCACAAAGGAGCAGGCCAAAGCTAAGGGCGGCCCGACCAGCGCTGAGAAATTACGTAAGATCTTAAAAGAGGAGAAGAGGTATGTTGACTGATGCTTCAAAGGTATGGCACGTTTAAATACTGACGGTAAATACATGTGACCAGCACATCAGTTTAAAAAGCAGATTTTAAATAAAAACTTTCAGTCTGTGTCGCTTGATTTTAGGATGAAGAAGAAACGGAAGCGATCAGCCTCTTCCTCGTCGTCCTCCTCCAGTAGCTCTTCTTCTTCCTCTTCTTCTTCTTCTTCATCATCCTCCTCCTCAACTCGCAAGAAGGCCAAGAAGAAAAAAAAGAAGCGGAGGAAGTCTGACCGTGCAAGTAAACGGCACCGCAGGATCTCCTCGAGGGAGAGCAGGAGGAGCGAGGAGGGTAAGGGTGAGAAATACAGAAAGGAGAAGGATGATGATGAGGAGGAGGAGGATGATGAAGTAGACTGGTACCCTGCACCTTCCAACATCTCTGCGACTTTTCTCAACCAGAAGAGTAGCCTCCTCTTTGGAGAGGGAGATGAGGAAGGGATAAAAGGGAAGGACAGGGAAGATGGAGCGTGGAGCCAGTTAAATTCTGTAAATTCAGAGGAGGAAGAGTCAGATTCCTCACGTAGAGAAGGAAAGAGAAGAGAAAAAACAGATGGCACGATGTGGAAACGAAAAAACAGCCAGAGTAGAAGCCCACAGAGAGAGGAGATGAGAGGCAGGAGTAGGGAAAGAGGGGATAAGAGCAGGGAGGGAGGGAAGGAAGATAACAGGAAAGACCGGAGGGACAGTGACTCCAAGAGGAGGAGCAGCATAGAGGAGAATCAACCACGAAGGCTGTCCTCCTCCTCAGCTGAGGCCGAGTCTTCTCACAAGTCTAGTTCCAGACTTGAGTATTCAGGAAACTCTGGTTCTGCTTCCAAACATCTGGACAGGAGACTCAACTCCTTCAAAAGAAACTCCTTTGATGGGGGTAGAATCGATAACCGAGGGAGACAGGAGGGGGGAGATGCAAAACGAGAGAAGGAAAGCAGAAAGGGCAGATCAGAGGAAGAGGGCAACACATCCGCTCAAGGACAACTGAAAAAACCAGAGGACGCTGGAGATCATAACGGACAGAGCGGCATGACGTCTAAAAAAGAGCTCCCTTCTAACCTGTTGGATATTTTTAACCAAATCGCTCAGTTTGAGAAGGAAAAAGGAGTCAAACCCAAAAAATAACCCTCAAAATAAAAGCCCATGACACGCCCACAGCTTGTACGGATATTGGATAGAATTTGTACCATGAAATCATCATCTGGACTGTTAATCAGAAATGCACAAATGGCCAGACTTTCTGCCCTCATTTAATTACTGTCAGTGTTAGAGAAAATCATCATTTTTACTGTGAAATGTCTTGTGTGTTTTCTGGTCGACTTGCTTGCAGCTTCCAGGGTTTACCTTCATATTAGATCATCGTGATGTAACTCATCATCTGAACGGCTTGATTTGAACTGATGTATTAACTGAATTGGTGATTGTTGGAACTTTTTGATTTAAAAGTTCAGTTAAATTTGACTGCAAGTCGCTAAAATATTTGAAACGAGCTTTAAAATCTTGTATGTGATGTCGATATGATTTGGTCTTTTTGGAGAAAACTGCCTTAAGTATTCTGCTCTGTGCCATGTTCTTTCTGTGGTTTGTTGTAGTTCATCACAAACAGCTTGGTTTACAGATGTTCCAGATGTATTCCAATAAATTGACTGTGGAGAAAAAAGTGTGTGAAAACATTTGGTAATAAGTGATGATTTTTCCCCACTTGCCATCTTTTGACTTCTTCACATTTCTCTTTAATAATCCTGCTCTTTTATGCTTTTAATGCCACGTTCTGTGTTGTTTCAAACATGCACTGCCTCATTCTGATGTTTATGGACGGGCTTTTAGGAGGAATTTTAATATTCATTTTAAAACTCTTCCAATTAAGCAACACAGTGTGAAAACACGTGTGTGAATCTTTCTGGAGAGATTTACAACAACTTCTAAATCCAAACAAGTCTCTAGAACAGACCTCGAGAAACCACACCTGAAAGTTAAAGAATAAAGGTGGAGAATAGATGTTCCGTTCTGAAGGACATTAGAACATAGTCCCTGGTTTTGTTGAAGCTATGAGGCAAAATCCTCAGGACAAAACATCTGGTAAAACTACTCAGCTGTCTGAAGACAGTTTTACAGGAGCAGAGAAAAGCTCTGAAATGGAAACCACTTCTAGTGCTTTGAGCCTTACGGTGTTCTCCAACCCTTCTCCTCTGGGTACACTGCATGTTTTAGATGTTTCCTTGCTCAAACACCTGATTGGACCACTGTCGGATCATTTGTCCTTGAGGTTTGCATTAATCTGTCAATGTCCCTCTGGTTTGGGCTGGGTGTGTTTGAGCAGACGAGCTTCTGAAACATGGAGGACAAACGTGCCCCATGTGCCCGAACAGGGCTGAGATGCTACTTGATGCCCTCAAGGAGTCCTGCTGGTGAGCATCCAGGGAAGATGCAAAACAGGGTCCTGATTGTAGTCCGAGTACGTGTGACGAGGTCAACATATTAAATGGAAAGCAATAAAGTAGGTTTTTATAAATGTATGATGCTATAAACCTATACCATAAAAGAAGATAAAACACAATTCTGTTATTTTGAACATCCTTAAAAGAGGAATTTGAACCTTTCTGATTGGGGGGACTGATAAACTGGAGCAGGAAATGATATCAAATGCAAACTAATGGAATCTGAATTTTCAGTTCTTTGACCTAAAAGCTATGAAAAAATAGGTTTTGGCAGCTGATTTTTAGGAGCCATCTGTCTTTTTATGTGACAGATATTGTTCCAGACAAAGGCTAAGGCAACTAGTCGTCACACATAACTTCATCTTCAACTAAACGTATTAAAGCCAAAGTGTCCTTATGGCTTATTGGTGCTTTAAGCTACTTGGTGTCACAGATTTGATTTAATAACTGGACAACGCACTTCAGCGGTTGTGCGACCAGCCGTGTGTCGCCTCAAGCCAAAGTAGCTTACTCCGGGCTTAGTTGCCACCCTCTCCCATCATTACTGGTGCCATCAGCAGTGATGCACTGGAGTAGCCACGCGTGCCAGTCTATCTTGTTAAGGCAGATTAACCAGTAATATACAGGCAGGAAGAGGCCTCTTCATTTAATGCTGCGCACACAGACTCCTGATCCTGCGGCTCCTGTCTCACACGCCTGACATCTTAATCGTTATAAAATACTGACTGCCGGAGGTCACACTCGGTGCTTGCTCCGAGTGTGGTCGGGAGCTGGTCGGGTGGAGTCTTGGGTCCGTACCAGCAGCTGTGACTGAACATGTGGATTATTGTCCTGAAGACAAATGGATTGGAGTTTGATTCTGTTCACCACTGCCAGATGTAATTCTCAGATACTGCACAGAAGAGACCTGTTTGAGTTTGCAGCTGCTCTTCTTTATTTGTTTTAATACAGACTAGTAGGAAGAAGATATGCAAGGCATAAAGCTCTTTTTTAGCCTCATAGTTTTAATCACAACAATTATATACCGGTAAGCTTCAGGTGTTGTGTATCAGAGCATTTTATCGGCTCCTTATATTTTGTTCCCAAATGGAGGGTTTTTAAAAAGAAAAACAGATTTGTACTGGGTAAAACTAGAGCTCCAACATGGCATAAATAAACTTCTTAACCAAAGCAAAAACAAACAAAAAATGCAATATTTTGATGGGGCACCTTTTTGCATTTGCTGTGGCATGAGTTCAATTAACTTTTTTTTTTTCTTTTAAAGTCTTTGTAAATGTGTTTCACTCATGATAGAAGAGATGAACCACTACAGACCACCAGCATATGCCAAACAAATCTTGATGGGGTTAAAGTCTAGACTGGCAGGGTGAAAATTATGCCTCATGATCACATTATTGCAGAGTCTCAGCTTGATCATCCTTGGCACACTCTCTGGCTCTTGGAATATCCCCGTGCCTTCAGGGAAGAAGAAAAAATAAACTATTGAAGGGGGGGAAAAAACTGTCTTGAGAACATTCATGTAGTCAGATGGGGTCTCTTTGGGCACACAACATTTGCTGAACAAAGACCTGACCAACTTAAGCAACCCCAGAAAAGAATACTACCGCCTACAACCAAATATCCACACCTCCCCCACCTTTATCCTTTCTGTATGCCTGTCCTGTCTGCTATGTCTTAAAATTTATAATAAAAAAATGCTTGCATTGTAGCCACAAGACATGACTGGTGCCTTATTGAATCCTCCATTCTTCTAACCCTGATCCAGCGTAGATCTGGATTCATCAGACCACATGATCTTCTTCCCTGCTCCAAAAGTCCAGTCTCGGTGCTCCATATTTATTTTTCACTGATATTTTGTTTTCTCAAACCTGCACAGCTGGTTAGTCCCAAAACGTCCCCCAAATATTGAAGTGTTCATTGATGCAAGATTTTCCAACCATATTTGCTCACAGATGACGGTTCACCATTATCTTTTAAGGTTTGTTTTCTTGATGCTGACGAATAATCTGGATCTCCTTATACACAGTATAGTCTTAGCCATCTCTCCTGGCCCATTTGTTACTTTTGCTATCAGTAGGATTAAAAAACCTGTATAAATTATTAAACATATAAATTATTTCATCGCTTTTTGAGTGAGCGGCTCTTACTTATTTCCTTAGCTAATGTAAATCCAGGTGGTGACTTTTTTATTTTCATTTTCATGATCCCCAGAATGTCTTGGATAATGCATACCTGTTTTGTAGGGTCCTGCCTGATACTGTTTATAATTTCCGTTTTTATTTAAAATAAACCCCTATCATGCATGGATTGTTTTTACCACTCTCCTATTCTGCGGTGCTGCAGTACTGCTGGTGTCCACTGGAGGGCAGTGGAACACTGGTGGATTTCAGAGAAGAAAGTGGAACAGCAGGCCAGTGTGTGCTGTTTGCTTGCTTCTTCTAAGAGTTTCTTTTAAATTGAAATAAATCAGATCTTTGTCTAGATCTATATTGTAACTAATCTAAAACCTACCGTTTTGTTCAATTATTGTTGGTTCAATGGTTTCAATAAGTATGGTTTCTCAAGTGAAGAAAATCTGTGAAAGAAACATATCTCAGCTGAGTCAGTTATGATTTTGTAGTTTAATATTGGTATTCTATGGTATATTTACGGGCCGCATCCAGCTTTGCCTCACACCTGCTTGAACAAAATAATGCACAACTGAAAAACAGCTTTTACAAATTCATTTTGTGAAAAAGCAATAAATACAAAATACAAGATAAAGCAAGGCAAGAAACATCAGGTTAAGAAGATAATTGATATATGTAGATGGATAAAAGTGTAAGATATTCAGGTTATTAAAAGGCTAAGAAATACAAAACTTTCATTTTTTTGTGAAGTTACGATGAGATTTTGATGAGCTGCATTTTGGTTATCTTGAATACCTTTTACGATTAAAAATGATTCTAATCTATGATCAGGTTTTCTTTTAGCGCTCAAACCACAGGCGACGCATCACAACTCCTTCTGGGGGCATAAACACAGGCTCAGACTTACATTTCAGGCCCTGGAGACACCTGACAACTGCTCTTCCCTGCACACCCTGAAGGACTTTTACTCTCTGGGAAGTTATGTGCTGACCCTCCAGTTGAGTGTAAAAAGAATGACAGATGGAGGAGGGGCAGGAGAGCACTGAAACTGCTGAAAGGAGAAGAATAAAAAGGACCTCCAGTCCTTGAAGGTGCAGGTCTCTCAGCAAGTTCGGGAGGTCAGCAGAAGCAGGTTTTCCTGCTTGACCGACTCTGATGAAGCTGCAGATTCTCGCCTTCATGAATCATCCCGGCCATTCTCCTCCTCCCCTGCTCCGCTCCCACCTGGACTCCTTTTCACAAAGAAAGGGGATTCCTCCTCTTAGGCCTCTTTCTTCAGCGCCGAGGCAATCAGACTGTTGAACACGCAGAGGGAGATGAGACATTTTAAATTAGTGTTAGGAGGGGAGGGAGGGAGAGGAGGGAGAAGGAGAAAAAGACATTTTTCATTTTCTACAATAAAAGGTACTACATTGAATTCCCGGAGCATGACAATACAGAGGAGTAAGTAATGGAATAGGAGCAGACGTGGCGTCTATGTGTTAGAGGATAATGAGGAATTTTTTAAGATGTATGTCCTCTGCTGCCATTCAATCAGACTCTCACCCTGTCACTGTCACGGGCCCTGGTCTCTGAGCTGTCACAATACTCCGCGGGGACTCAAACTTCTTCACAAACCTTTCTGTGGTCACTCGGAACTAGTTTTTCGACCATTTGGAGCATTAGCCAATCAAGCAAAAAGTTCTTGTGTTAAACCTTGTCCACGGTGTTCAGGCAGCTTTGACATCCACTGCTCTGTTCCAACAAAGGTTCCCCAAAGAACTCAAATTTATTCTCGTAATGGCCATAAATGCAACACAAGTTTCTGGGGGAAAAACCATCAGCCTCGATGTTGGTGAGACTATTCGTAAGGAGTTGCGTGTTCATCCCATTTCAAGAGGTGAAAATTCAGATTGAACCATCTTCAGAAACAGAGCAGCGACAAAATCGTGTTCAAAAGCCGAGAGTTTACTCCGTGGCAGCAGAAAATGACTTTCAAGAGACACACAGCCACAGAAAAGTCATTTTGTCCAATTTTAAGAGTCCGGCAGAACAGAAAGAGTTTGATTGATAGAAAAGCTACACAACTGATGGGTTTATGTTCTGCAGAAGTATTTCTTTGCAAAAGAAAATGCATCAAGGGTGAGGAGTAGCCTCTTATTACAACAACAATATAATGTGTAATCTTCAGCGAGAGCCGCTTTTATCCTGAATCACAGAATGGTACATGAGGTGTAGCATTTTGTCAAGGACTGATGAAGCACAGTTTGTGGTAATACTTTTAACTTCACAGCACAGTTTTGTTCTGTTAACTCAAATGAAAATCATTACTTGACATGACAGACCTGTCATGTCTTCTGGCAAAGCACTCCTGCTTTATGTTCCTTCATTTGATTATCTGCTTCTTGCTTCGGCAAGAGTTTATCCATAAGGGCAAGATTAGTTTCGATTGCACTCACATAACCCAAAGAGCCTCTAAAGATATGAGAAAAACAGAAACAAAATAAACATCCACTGTTAAAAAAGAAAATAATTTGTGAGTGAGGTTGCGGTGAACAAGCTTAAGCCGTTTTTTTAGGTTTCACAAACAAAACCAGGGAATTACTTTTAAATGCAGAACTTGCAGAAACATTTCCACTGTTTGTTATTTTGTCCTTATAATGGTTATATGTCCAAGCAGTTTTACTGTGGACTCATTTTATCTCATCATCATTTACTTTATTCAAACCATTCCTCTACATACACAACTCCACAAGGACAAAGCAAAGTACGTATTCGGGTCCTTTGAAATGAGACTCATGAGTGTGTTCAGGGGTAATATTTTCCTTCTGTCAGTGGTCCTAGTGACGCACACACGCACGCACACAGATCTTTTGGCAGATAATGTATTTTAAAGTGAAAAAAGAAATCTTAGTCCCTCAAGAATGATGTGGAGATTTCTGGAAACCACACATATGGAACATACGCCAGCCTGGTCCCACGTATGTGAGCTTTCTGCAACTAAAAAGGTTTCAAGGTTAGGCTTGGATAGGATTCCACCATCCGACTACTCCGACCTCCACATGTGTTAAATATGTTGCAAGGCAAGGCAAGTTTATTTCTATAGCACAAGCCAACAACAAGGAGATTCAAAGTGTTTACAAAGACATTAAAACATAAATAAAATGCATGATTTAAAAAAGATGTAATGGCCCTTTAGTGAGTATTGCACAAAATGCACATAATATGATCCACTGTGTGAGTTTGTGACTCAATTAGCATAAACAAAATTGCCATGAAACATTTCTGTGTATGTACTGTAAATAAAACCACTGATTTTGGGACAATTTCCTGTTTTGTTGAGACGTGCGCATGTACCTTCCTCAGCCACGAGCGCTTCTGCTGTCACACGACTTAGTGACAGCCTGTAAGTGCTGATTAAATGTGACACCATCATTTTCTTTTTCTAAACCTAAACAAGTGACTTTGGTGCACAATTACAACCATTAAAAAAAGAAAAGAAATGGAACTTTTCACAGAATAAAACACTGATTTCCAAACTCAAAGGAAGAGGAGAGTGATTTTCTTCAAACTTTGTGAGAGCGGGTTGATTTAGTTCCAGCTGCTAATCTTACTTACTTCTACGTAAAATATAAGGATGTACATATTGTGGAAAAGATGCTTATTCTGTCTCATACTGGTTGTATATCTATAATCATATTGATCTCATAAAGGCCTTTTTTGTTTTTTTTCGCCCTCGATGGGATGGATCTCAGGATTCATCAGGCTCCCGCTGCAGAGAACAACACATTGTTTTCCTGTATGCAGTCCAAACTTGGATTCCTCTGAGAATCTTTGGGACGTGCTGAAAAAGACATTGTTTGCAGCAGGGTCTTGTTCACAAATCTCTAAATTGACAAAAATATGACTAACAAAAAATCAAACCACTTATTTAAACATGATTTGGAGCTAAATGTGACAAAGTGTTGCTGTTACTTTGAGAGTTTACAAACGGCGCCCCGTATGTACATGCACCGTCCGCAACCTTCACACAACTAAAAATGAGTTTTTAGTGTTGCTGAAGTGCTGTGCAACCCATAAATACCTTATCTAATTCAAAATGATAGTTTTTTTTATATTTATTTTAATAAAACTATGTTTTCTTGGTGAACTCATTGTTGACACTTGTTAATGGTGTCAGACATCTTTTGGACTTGTGGGCTGGAAAGAGCTCCTTTTCTGTCATGAAGCATTGCCCAAAGCTTCTTTGCCAAAGCAGATGAGAAAGGAAGCATTTGATCTCCCCTTACCTCACATTTGAGAGAGTTAAACTTGAATGCTTCCTAAATACTTCCAGGTGATCTGATAAGATGGGCCCATCATGACCACATCAGCCCCTTTTCTAGCGTGGAAATTGTGAACCACCAACCGCAACAACAATTCTCTACATCACAGCAGCGGCTGTGCTGGAACCCTGCTGTCGGCTGCCACGGGGTGACAGGTTGCACCTCACATTTCTGTTTACTGCGCTGCATGCATCAAACACTGAAGTGTGTCTACACAACGATATATCTTCAGGGTTTTACCCCTTTCCTCTTTCTCATTAATAATAATAACCATGGCATTTTTAAATTATAGTGAATCATTTAGGCGTTATATGGTGACATAACAACACATACTGACAAAGCCACACGGTAATTTAAACTTCTGGAAACCTTTCAAGAGCAGGGGGACCCATTCTCGGAGGAGAGAAATATTTGTCACCAGCACATTATAAACACTGTTTTGCCATAATTGCTGCCCAGAGAGAGTGTGAAGTGGAGAGAACCTTGTTTGTTAGAGCGTTAACGTCCCCCAGGGGCCCTTTTCCCTCCCTGCGAGCGTCTTTAGAAAGCAAGCACGCAGCAGGGAGTTCCAAGACTAAATGCAAACAAGTCCATGCATCATTATTCAGGACTTCCTCCGGGTTTTTTTCATTTCATTTTAGAGGAAACAATGTCCAACATTTCTACCTTGAACATACTGAGTTGACTTTTTTTCTTCACCTTTTAGATACAGTCCGTATATCGGGCCTCATTTTTCTCCCTCTGTGTTGAATCAGAATATGCAAGAGTTCAGCTTTGCAAGAACTCATACAGCGAACCATCAGAACATCCTTCAGCTTGCGTGGCTACAAAGGATGAATGCTCTGGAAGTGTTCAAGGCCAAATTGAGAGATGAGAGAAATCTGTTGATTTGCTAATGGAGCAGGGCCGGCGGAGAATATGCCGTACCCTTTGAACAAAACACTCCTGATCTGACCTCTTTTTTTCTATAGACATGGCTTCTGTTCACAATTTTCCCTTTCCTTTTTTTTCCCCACACATACATATGTAGTCATCACTTTTAACCCAAATGTTCCAATTCTTCCGCTTCTTCAGTTGTTGCATCCTCAGCTCCTCTGAAGATGGAAGGACAAGCACATTGTACGCCCAAGGCAAATTTCCTTCAGGCGACAAAATTACATTTGGATACAAAACAGGCGCGCACGCTCCAAGTCTACATTTGTACGCGCGCGTCCTCTCACTGGTATACATTTTAGCATTCACATGCAGACAGACACTCGTGCAAATGGATGTGTTCAGAAAAGCTTGCAAATTCCACAACAATCCAAAAGGATTTGGGTTAATTTAGTAAATACAGGGTCAAAGCCACCACGAGAGCTGAGAGAAGGTGAGGGGAGTCTGCAAAAGCTTCAGTCTCACAGTGTGTTTTATTATGTGCACACGCACGTGTGTGTGAGGAAGAATCGCTGACTGGGTGAAGCGGAGAGTCCTGGAAGCAGCAGCAGCAGTCTAAACCCAGCCACACTCTCCAGAGATAGCGCTTCTTTCTCATTTGCTCTGGCCCTATTTTAATAATAGCTGTGCATAAGTAATTTCTAAAAGGCCAGGCAGGCACACTGGCATGGGTGGGGGGAAATTAAACTCATTTTATCTGTGAGCAGGTGGATTCCTATTTATCATTAACATGCATAGAATTTGCACAATGTTATTTCTTGCTGCTGCTACTGATGGCACGTCATCCAAATAATGTCAGAGGAGGGTCTCTGCCTTTTTTTTTTTCTTTTTTTTTTTTTGCTTATGCTGGAGTGAAATTCATAGATAAAGGTACTATGGCTTTTTTTTCTTGCAATTTTCTGCAAACGGAAACTAATTCTGGGAAGCTTCTTATTACAGTGCAGGCTCATTTGGTTTGCATTAAAAGAGGGACAGGAGCGACATTAGGATTTCTGCCAGATTTCCAGGAGATGCTTCAACATTCGCTCTTATATCATTAGTAACGCCCCACCCCCTCCCCTTCTTACAGAAGCCCTTTTCCTCTTTTAACTGGCATTAAACAATCTCAACTCATTATTGGCCCAATAATAAAACTGGAATATATTTGACTTCCTGATTTAGATCCTATCAAAATATTGGAATGTAAATGTGCAATTTTGAATGCATGATATGGAGGTTTAATCATTGCAGGATATTCCTCGTGTTATTTTAGCATAATTCATCTGCAGGATTATTTGTGATTTATTTAAAACTAGGATTGTGCTTTTTCATTTGTTTTGGATTGTTAATCTTTTTAGTACAGCATATTTACTGTTTGTAGCTGATCTCATTTTAAACCATTGACTTTGATATTTGCCTAAATGCTGCATTATTTAAGCGTGTAAAATGCGGTCTTATGTCATATGTTTATTGGAGCTGTCTTCAGATCTCTGCTAACTCTATTTGAGTTTGAAAAGTGGCACTTTAAAGTCTCAGTTTTGTCTGCTCAGCAGTCAAGAACACCACATTTGTCAGTTGAGTGTGATTTTAAAGAACTCACCATCAAATTATGACATTTATAATGCAGCAACAAGAAGTTTTTTTTTACAATTAATTGATAAACTTGCTGATCTAATCTCATCTTGTTTCTTGTTTTCTTTTTTTCCCAGACATTGTGCATAATAATCATAGACACATCAAATCAAAGTTAATTCTGACATTTAGCTAAAGAGCAAACATAATTTAACTTTTCATCTCCTCCTGTCACCTCTGCATCTGCGTTATTGTCATGTTGTGGAACAACATTGCGCGCCTCGCTTTACAGATGGGGATCATGGGAGATGCGTGTGCAGGAGGGATTAGACTCTCTGTGACCAGTCATTCACACCAGTGTTTACGGTGGCGAAGAGCGAGATGATGACGTTTGTCCCTGTCTCCTTTTCTCTCTCCTGACAAATAACAGCATGGCAGCTCATGGCAGCTCTGCAGCTCCTGACAGTCAGCCAAGCAGCCAAGCAGGCAGGCAGTCAGCCATTGTTTTGTAATGTGTTTCACTCTGCCAGCGCTGATCCTTTGCTAAGGTACTTACCACGCCATTGTTGTCTAAGTATGCTATTTTCTGGCTGGGCACCTCCACTATAGAATAGGGTGCTTTCCCCCTTTCTTTCTTTCTATTTTTTTTTTTTTTTTTCAAAAGAGAGGTTTGTTACAGTCACCGTCATACTAATCCTGGTGTGTGATATGTATATGTGTCAACACAGAGCAGAGAGGGGGAGAGAGGAGTCTTAACCCAGGAGAGAAATGGTGTGAATGGCAGAGGCAGATAGACAGACAAGTCCCATTCAGTCCCTGCTGTCCTCAGTGACACCAAATTACTGTTTATTAAAAGAAGACGAGCAACATGATGAGAATACTTTGGGAGTGTGATGTTTGATGTGCCACAAATGTGTACAGGCCCTATGTGTTTCAACAGAAATACTCACCGAACAGATCAACAGTGAACGTCAGACGGAGAGCGTAAAGGTGGACTCTGCTGCATGTTTGTAAACAGTAAGATATTTGGGGAAATATTGACCAGTTTGCTTCCTTGTGTAGATTTAGATTAGAACTTTGATACCACACACAAACATGATGTTAGTTTGGCACAAAAACTGGACACCAAGAGGAGAAGCCTGTCCATCTTGGCACAAAGCTCGTATTAATTGTTGAATTTAAATATTGTGTATAAATAAGAATGTAGACGAGTGCTGAATCACTTCTTTAACCAGAAACTTGTGTTATGCAACTGAATCTGTTCTGATCCACAACACCTTTTTTGCATTCCTCTGGTGATGTCAGAATTCCCCAAAGTATCAAGTAAGTCCTAAAATTTAGGAAAACAAGTGTAAAATGAAAGCAAATAATGCTTGACAGCATGTGGGTTCAGCACAGACTTGGAATAATAACAGATGATACTGTGATTTTCTTTTAGTGAAGTGTTTAGTTCAATGATGAATTTATGATGTCCTTAATAATGGTCCAAATGAGTCTTCAAACATAGCCTGAAAAAAAAAATCTAATTTCCAGATATAACACAAAGTCATCTCAGGGTCTTGCATTTGATAATATTAGCACCATTTCTTTCTGTTATGTGAAAAATCTACAAGCAATCTCCATTTTAATTAATCACCTTTCTAAAAACCTTTTATTTTCTCCTTTCTGGTTTGGTCTCCGTATTTCCCTTAGCCATCACGATGGTGGAACAGAAAATCTGTGGGAGCATTAATAAGCCTAATATAGAAATACATTTGAACCTTGGTCCTCCGCTAAGTAGATTATAAACATTTATTATTACATGTTATCGTAATATCCTGCACAGCATATTGCAAAACTTCTGTGGGCCAGTTTTTCTCCCTGTGCAGTGGAAGATCATAGTTAATTCAGCAGCGTTATGGTAATGCAGAGGTCCCTATCAGACCCAGCATCACACATACTAACAAGCTTAGTATAAGCCCGGCCTAGAATGGTATGAGGTTTGAATTTCTGGAACCAGCCCGGTCGCTGCAGCCAAATCTCACTTCAGCAGAAACCAGAGGGGTGATTCCTCTGCTTAAAAAATTAGTGCTAGTGCATATATTTTTCTGCAAGGAAAGGAGGTTTGATACCTCGTGAGGCAAAAATGCACTGTATGTAGAAAAAATATATATTTTAAGGATGGCAAAAATCGTCTTGAGAGGGCTAATCAGCTGGCAACTCTGAAAAGCCTCTAAGGTGCATTAAGAGATTTATACTCAGCGGAGAGGTAAAGCCTCACAACATTGTTGACTCATTTAAAGATGCCAACATCTCAACTTTGTGCACTGTTAACAAATGCACACATGTTAAGTTGGTGTACTCTGCACTTCTCCTGTCTCTGTAAATCGCAGTGTATCTGCCATAAGCATGTTATGCCCCAGGGCTCATCAGTACCATGTGATCCCAGGCAGAGCTGCCACTAAGAGACAACATGCTAAATCCTGTTTGTGAGACTTGACTGTGCTCAGCGCTCAGACTAATCTAACCACCCTCAACCTCCAGCACGAGGAGAGGAGCATCTGTCGATGCAGAGGGGAGCGGAACGGGGAAGAGGAAGAATGGAGGAGCTGGGAAACAGTCACACTTATCTTCATCCTCAGTTTAAGACAAGAGGGTAATTTGCAAATAGGAATAAAGGAGAGGATGTTTGCAATGCTTTGGAACTGCAATAACAGGAATATGATTCAAACTCAGTGCTGGCGTTCATGGAAGCACATGTGTTTTGTAGGAACAAAATTTAAATAATTAAACGTGAAAATGGATTATCTACTATTACTTCAATGCCAACTGCACAAGACAGCAAGACGGTTTTCATTTCTGATCTTCCAAGTGTCGGAACCTGCGCCTGCCAGATCCCTGCACAGGCTCCTGCAACCTTTCAGACCTGGAGCGACACACATCACATCAACATTGTGACCACATGTGAACTATCATTATTGATAAAAAAACGAACATAAGTAATGTTTCCTTTTACTTTATCTTTCTGGCACATACATTAGAGGGTTTTATGGAAAGGATTCTATTTGTGTCCTTTTTTTATGTAATTTTTATTATTTTCTTTTTTACTTTTATTAATTAATTTATTTTTCAAAAATAAAAGCCTTAGTTTTGAATGGGTTTAACTGCCAAATGAGTGGCACCTGTGAGTGCACATTAAAAATATTATATACATCTCTTAATGCACCTTTTACAGTCTTTTATCTTATAGTCTTTTGAAATGGAATCAACTCAGTCACACAATTGAGATTCATCAGGGCGCCAACACCTTATATATTCATAACTTCCTTTTTATTGCATTTTAAGACATGGTTATTGCCATTACTGCAGGGGCATAAACACCACCGAGGTCGAGAACACAGTGGCTATTTTCTGCTCATTCAGGTATTTGAAATAATATGAAATAATGTTTTCCAAAGTATAAGACAGCCGGATTCCCCTCATATTATATTATATTTTTGGTTCTCATACACAATCCCCATCTGAATCAAAACACATAAATATAAACAGAGCACAAAATGTCTTTTTCAAGCCATTTATTAGATTCTGTGTTAAATAAATATGTTTGCAGTAAAATATTTAAATGAATCATTCTTCAAAGCTAATGAACACAAACTACCTCTTTAAACAATAATCATGACAACACCCTATTACATTATGTCATTGTCTACATATATATTTTTTTTCTTTCAGTTTGGTTCAAAGAGCTTCTCCTGTAAATCTTTGAGTGCAAAAAACTTTGTCTATAGATACTGTACTTCATGCTGCATTACTTTGCTTTTTATCTTCTCTGTTTTCACAAAAGTTTCAGTTTTATTCAAGAAACTAAACAAAAAGCAAATGAGCATGACGGTCACTTGACTTTATCACTGGCAGAAAAATAAGAGGAGGATGAAGAAGAACTGGGGCTGACATGAAGTTAATATTTATCTCACTTTTATTCTCTTTCAGCTGTCTGTCTTTCCTTACTGCTCCTCGCTGTCCGTCTGTCTCCTCCTCTCTGTCTGTGTCTTTTCTTTCTCTCCAAATGATAATTCAGAACATCACAGATTTGGCACTTGTAGCAGGTCTCGGAGAAAAATTAATTAATGCAAACTCCAAGTGCTATCGAAATTATACATTTGGAGAGCGCGCAGATACAGAGAAAGAGAAGGAGAGAGATGTGAGGACGTTCTGGTCTCATTAAGAGAGCAGGCAGAGTGGAATTAGTCTGAATATAATGACAGGCCACACTATCTCATGTAAAAACAGCCCTGTTTTCCTCTCTCATTCATTGGCACTAGTAATTAGTTTTGGCCCTAAAACTGTCACCCTTTACTCTGTAAAAGGCAGATGTGATTTGAGGTGCAATTTAATCTTGCTTTAATGAAGAACTAATGGACGCATTGCAAATTACTTTCCCCCCCACACATCCTCGCTTCCCCTCCCTATGATTGAACATGGGCTGGGAAAAAAAAAAAAAAAAAATCTATTTCCTGCTTTTGAAAAGATCAAGAGTATCTTTGATAATGGTGAGAGCGTCACCGGCAGCTTCATTGCAGAGAGCCAACAAGCTCTTTTAGGGAGAATCACAATTCAGTGGAGAGGAGGCCACAATTAGCGACAAAGCAGGGCGAGTGCTGCGGGGCCTGAGCAGGCAGGAAGCCTCTCGGTGCACCAGGGTCCTTGTTAGGAACAGGCCCTGGAGGTGTCACACGCGAACAATGAGCTTTGATAAATTACCTCTTAGAAAAAGAAAAAAGGTGGACAACTAATTTTCAATTACACCTATAATGTATTACCAATTGGAGAGAGAAATTGGACATGTGTGGAGGAGAACAAACAGTCATATTCTCAATACTCCTCTTCCTGTTTGTGGTAGTGGCACTTTTCTGAAGGTCTGTGATGTCCAGAGTGTATTAGCTAGAAATTACAAGGTGTTTAAAATGGCAGCTTGCTGGTGATTTACCTTCACAGATACAGAAAAGGAAACACGGGGAGGAGCGAATAAACATCTCCTCCAAATGATATCAGGCCATTAACTTTTGATTTTTGTCGAAGGATAATCACGGACATAAAGACAAAATTTCCAATTTGTTGTTTTTTTTGGTTTTTTTTCCAAAGAATTTTGCACGGGCCTTTTTGAGAAGAGAGAGAAGAGGAGAGTTTGAAGTGGTGTGAACATGTGTGTGTGTGTGTGTGTGTGTGTGTTTGTGTGTGAGTGTGTGTGAACTGCCTGCCTGCAACTCTCTAAACCACTTAAGCGACACTGTGTTTCAAACTGGCATCGCTAACGGATGATGTTGTAGAGAATATATCAAGGCCAAATAATAGTCCTTGAAATGGGTGAAAGGGGATGTGAGAACTGAGGAGGGTCAGACATGTGGAACATGTGTATCTGTCGTTCTGTGTGTGTGTGTGCATGTATTTTACTACAGGCAGAGCAAAGCAGAATGCCTAATGGGAGTGGGCTTAACTCCTGCACACAGCCCCGCTACATATCTGATTACTGGAACCAGTAATTTTCTTTCCTTAAATAAGGAAGAAATTGGATAGGATGAATGAAATTTGGCTGTCATATTGCAATGATGGTGCAGCAGGGAGATTATGTGTTTCACATAATCGTTCATCATTTCCCAACCAGTGTTCGGGCTTAGCATAATGGAATTGGTAAACTGGTTTAAATCAGAACGTGAGGACAGACTATCAGGCAGACTGTGAGGGTGTGTGGTAATGTCTTCAGTGCAAGCGGAATATTTCCAGCATGGAGCTACACACACACACACATGCACACATGCACACACACACACACACACACACACACACACACACACACACACACACACACACACACACACACACACACACACACACACACACACACACACACACACACACACACACACACATGGAGTCCTACAAACACAACTGGGACATGTCATCTTCACCTCTGCTTCCTCACAGTATCAGAACACTGCAAAACGTGTTATGCAGTGTTCTGTTGTTACTGCTTTTCTTTATGTACCAAACCTGTTTACACTTGCACTGTTTTATTAATTTACATAGAAATTCATTGTCACTGTAATATTTTATTCAGTAGTGAACATTTTGGCAACTAAGCCATAGCTGCTGCGATGGAATTAAACAGAAACGTGTTATTCAATATAAACAATTTAACATAATTATATGAATATATAACACCCCATTAGTGATATTTTTGGTGGACTATTGACATTTGTGTTTCATTTACTGTTAAAATATCATAATGACTTTATTTTAATTGAGCATGACTGTTATTCCTTGCTTATTTATTTATTTTATTAACTTGTCTCTTCACTGGATTGTATTTGGGCACAGTGGGGAATTTAGAAGAAATAAATGTCACTGTTCCTTTTGTTTTCTTGCATGTGCACTGCTGTAAAGGCTCATAATAGAATAAAGATGAAAGAAAGGAAGAAAGTCATAATCATCATGGATATGTTTTAAATACATGTTTGTGTTTGTACGCTGTTTAATAATCTGATAAATATGTGCTGATTATTCTGTTATTTCATAGTAAAATGTAACAAGGCTTTTGTTCATCGTCACTACGCTAACCATACTCTTAAATGACGCCCACAAAATACTTAACTAAACTTCAGTTAATTTAGTTACTGTAATTAAACCAAATATTTAGTTAATGTAACTAATTATCAGATGTTCCAAGAGCACCGCACTCACTTTGAGAAAATATTTACTGCTGTATCCGTCGCTGTTTCCTATTTAATCTAAGAATTTTGGTTGTAGTTCTGGATAAATATTGTTTTATTATTTTATTATTTTATTTGAATGATTCCTTTGGGACTAGGTTTTCATTAGGAAATATTATAGTGCATGAATTCAGGTAAAGCCATGCCAAGTATTTCTTGTAAAGAATCAATCCGTTTTCATGACTGAGCAAAAGTTGTCATCGCATTTAGAACTTCATTTTATATATAAATGAAGACAGATAATAAAGATATGGCAAATATTTAGTTTAAACTATTGAACTGAAGAGTTCAGATTATTCCTTGTATAAATTCCAGGTATGAGTGCATTCTGTATGTTTACAGACCTGAATTTAACTTGATTTTTCTCACTGAGTCACTTAAATAATTTTGTCATGAAGCGCTGCAGTGCATCTCTGGTGGAGTCTGTTGGTGGTACCATAATGAATAAAATACCTGCTCTGTGAGCATTTCTACCCCCCTGAGAGTATCTATTGGCCACTAGGTGTCACAGTGGCTGTTTGAAAAAGAGGAGCCACCGCTTGCTTCCTGTTTGACTGTAATGAATTGTCTAATGCATTTGCCTTCCAAGCCTGAACAGTTTAAAAAAAAAAACTCAACATATTCCAACACATGTAAAAGATTGTGAATTTATTTTGCCTGTTGGGAGTCTAAATAAATGTCTCTAAGCCTGGCCCAGACTCACAACAGCATCCTGGGGGGCCAGCTGGAAAGCAACACCACCGGCACCCCACAGGCTCCAGGCCCCCTTGATCCACCACACTGGAAATATAGCATCATTCTCCTTTGACTCCCATGTTAAAATGTCCAACTTTACAGAAGAAATGAACATATTTACAACCTGGTTCAAAAAACACCAAACTTCACATCCATGACAACTGTGAGAGAGGGATTTTTCTTTTCTTTTTTTTTGTACCACATCAGGTTTATTATAAAGAAATATATTTCTGTCAACCTCTGAAAATAACGGCCAAAGTCATATTTTTCTCAAGTTTTTTAAATAACAAAAACAACTGAAGAAAATATTTGGTTTAGTTATTTCTGTTTTCTAATAAAACTTGAGAAAAATATAACTTATGCCATCATTTTTAGAGGGGGATGAATGGGGCACAGACTTGTGGTTGGCTGTCGTATTAACCGCTGGCAAACCATCATCATTTCCTCATCAGTCATCATCATGCTACAAAGCTTAGCAAAGCAATCAGCAGTTTGTACTGACCCAGTGTCGGCTAAATGCAGCGGCCATTTCTGATTGGGATGCTGAAATGTCAAACGGGATATTCTAAAGCAAATGTTTGCCAGCAGCTCTGCGGCTCCTCCGGCATGGATCGCCTGAAAGAGCTGGTAACCACGGCTAACTTTCGTTGCATAAAGTGAGTGTGTTGTAGTCAGCTTTCTGAGCCTGTTTGTTCTGTTTATTTCAACCTGATCTCACAAAAATCCGTGAAATGCCCACGACCCTCTTACCACTATTTTCCGTGGTACCAACACGGAAAGTGGTATAATTCCGTGTGAGCACCACGGATATTGTACCATGCAAAGTCAATGGGATCCGTGGTCGTGATATATACACGGATTATGACATTATTATTATTTATATATTATTCTTTGTTATAGTGGCTAAATTATGCATTTTTGTCGCGCAAGGTACTGTTTGTTACTGTCAGTTTGTAAAAGCATGTTTTTAACGCTGTTTTAAGAAGAAACAGGCGATATTTAAAGTTTCTCCCCTTTCGTCAACCACAGGGGATGATGATGATGATGATGATGATGCCATCTTAACCCTAAACCGGAAGGAGGTTACCAGAACTTTTTTTTTTTTTTTTTTTTAATTTTTTAAGATATGTTTGCATAACTTAAACACACAGAAATGTATTAGCACTATGATATATTATAAATTTGATCATCCATTTTAACTGTCAGTTTGTAAAAACACGTTTTTAACGCTGCTTTAGCAGTGTTTTATTGAGGTTTTAATGGGAGCACCACGGACTGTGAAGTCTGAAAGATCTGTTTTTACGTTATGCCACTGAACGCAACTCTTTCTGTCGGCGAAATAGAGCAGCAGGACAAAACGTTAATACTGCGGGTATACTGAACTAAATGCTCTTGTTTGGAAGTCACACCATATTAAAACAAATTATAAACCACAAATAACACTTCATAGAAACAAAATAGATCGAGGGATGAGGTCTGAAAGATCTGTTTTGAAACGTTGCTTAATACGTTACGGCATTGAACACAACCCTTCCTGTCGGCGAGATAGGCAGCAGGACAAAACGTTAAAATAGCACTAATAAATGCATATATTGATCTTTTCCATCACATACATCTACTCACAATATAAATATACATTTTATGGTCACACTTTGTCTGTTGAAAAATGAGCGGATATATGATTTCTGAACCCTAATGTCAACATCTTAACCCTAAACCGGAAGGAGGTTACAGAACTACAATTTGTGCCAAGTTACAATACACAGCATTGTGCTACGTCATAGCTTTTGTAGTTCCAATGAATTAGCGCTTATAAAACTGTGATCACGAACTTTGTAAGCTTATTATATGTTTTTAAGGGTGGGGAGCACGCCTGTCTGGTCTGATTTTGACTTTTGTATTGGTAAGAGGGTGAAATCATGTTTTTTATAGGTTTTGACCCTATTCAGTGGCGCCCCCTATTGGACTACTGTCGGGCATGATAGTAGAGGTGCAGAGCTTTCCAAAACTGTTCACCTCATGTCTCTAGCATATTTTTTTGTTGAACTACAGGCCTTCAAAAGTGTCACAGGTACAAGGTTCAAAGGGCACACCTGGGGAGCAGGAATTGCCCACAAATCTCATATTGACATATGTTGCTCCTGAGGTCAAGACCTTTCCAACGATGTCTTCACTGTTGTCCTACGACAAAGTTTGATTTTCTTGTTGGTACACATCATGGATGTTTGACTTGTATATTCAGACACCTATTTAAGGGCCAAGCTGGAAACAATCAGTCAAAATCTTTTAACGAGTATTTTGTGGCCAGATTTCTTTAAGATATTGATGATAGTATTATACACAGTCATACTATTCAATTTGGACCAGTTCTGAGTTTATTTTCCCCTTTAAATACTGATTGTTTCACCTTTTGAAAATTTCCCATTAACTTAACATGGCTATTTATAGACCCTTTATTTTTCTTCTTCTTCTTACTATTATCATTATTATCATTATTATTATTATTAGTTGTAGTAGTAGTAGTATACGGTAATTATTATGCTCGGGCAACCAAAAATATCCATCCAAAACAGATGACGTTGGAGCACTAGTATTCAGACTTGAATTATTAGCCATAAAAATAAAAAAAAAATGAATTCGGGGGCATCTGTCACGTGATCAGGATCCCCCCTCGTCACTCTATGACGTAGAGGGGACGCCCAGGGAATCCCCTGTGGTTGACGAAAGGGGAGAAACTTTAAATATCGCCTGTTTCTTCTTAAAACAGCGTTAAAAACATGCTTTTACAAACTGACAGTAAAAAACAGTACCTTGCGCGACAAAAACGCATAATTTAGCCACTATAACAAAGAATAATATATAAATAATAATAATGTCATAATCCGTGTAGATATATCATGACCACGGAACCCATTTCCTTTGCATAGTACTATATCCGCGGTGCTCCCATTAAAACCTCAATAAAACACTGCAAAAACAGCGTTAAAAACGTGTTTTTACAAACTGACAGTAACAAACAGTACCTTGCGCGACAAAAACGCATAATTTAGCCACTATAACAAAGAATAATATATAAATAATAATAATGTCATAATCCGTGTATATATCACGATCACGCATCCCATTGAATTTGCATAGTACTATATCCGTGGTGCTCCCATTAAAACCTCAATAAAACACTGCAAAAACAGCGTTAAAAACGTGTTTTTACAAAACAACAGTAACAAACAGTACCTTGCGCGACAAAAACGCATAATTTAGCCACTATAACAAAGAATAATATATAAATAATAATAATGTCATAATCCGTGTATATATCACGACCACGTATCCCATTGAATTTGCATAGTACTATATCCGTGGTGTTCCCATTAAAACCTCAATAAAACACTGCTGAAACAGCGTTAAAAACATGTTTTTACAAACTGACAGTAACAAACAGTACCTTGCGCGACAAAAACGCATAATTTAGCCACTATAACAAAGAATAATATATAAATAATAATAATGTCATAATCCGTGTATATATCACGACCACGGATCCCATTGACTTTGCATGGTACAATATCCGTGGTGCTCACACGGAATTATACCACTTTCCGTGTTGGGACCACGGAAAATAGTGGTAAGAGGTCGTGGGCATTTCACGGATTTTTGTGAGATCAGGTTGGTTTATTTTCAACATAGAGCCATGCAGAACTGTAGTGGTGCGTCTCCAGTGTCAAAGAAGGGAACAGGCTGGCCAACTCAAAACACATCTAAACTTCTCAATCTGATGATTTATTATCATTTTTCCAAATCAAATCCACAAAAGTCTCACTTTTTTTGAGAGCATAATTTCAAGGCTTAAACCCCCAGAGTCAAAACTACATTACTTATACGCAAAAGGTCACATTCAACTAACTAGACTCAGACTGCACCATTATCTAAAAACAGCTCAATGTACACAACACTTCATCAAACTGTAGAAAAAAATTGTGCTCTAAAATTAATCTACATGTTCATATACTTTTCCAAATAAGAGTAAATCAAATATTTTGACATTTCAAAAGAAATTCAACTAAAAACAAAGATGACTACACTAAAGAAAAACCCTCAATTTTTACTCAATAAGTCAATCAATGACAACAACATTCCCATCAAAACACCCATCAAATGTTTTCTATGGGTCAAAAGTCTGGACTCCAGGCAGGCCAGTGCTTTACCCAGACTATGTCATGTGAGTCCATGCTCATGTGATGGATACCTTATGTGGATTACCAGTGGCTTACTGAAATATGAAGAGCCTTCGCTGAAAAAGATGTTGTCTAGATGGGAGAAATATGTTGCTCTAATACCTCTATGTACTTTTCAGCATTGATGGTCCCTTGCCGGATGTGTAACTGCTGCACATAGCCACTAAAGCCAACTCATAGCATCAGAGATGCAGGCTTTTCAAACTAAGTGCTGATAACAAGCTGGACGGTCCCTCCCCTCTGTATAGTCTGCAGAACATGGCGTCTATGGTTACAAAAGGAATTTCAAAATGGATTTTCTATTTCGCCTCAGACCATTTGAAATACGCTTTGGCCCAGTCAAGATGGCAGTTTTTCTGGATCATGCTCATATATGATTTCCTCTTTGCATATAGATAGCGCTTTAAGCTGCTTTTGTGGATTGCACTGCAAGATGTGTTCACAGAGAGTGTTTTCTGGAAGTGTTTCTGAGCCCATGTAATGATTTTCAGTAGAATCATGTTTGTTTTTAATGCAGTATAGGACCTAAAGATCACAAACATTCAGTTTTGACCTTTGACCTTTTCCCCCTGCACACAGAGATTCCTCCCGAGTCTCTGAATCTTTTATATTATTCACTGTATATAATAATAATAATGATAATAGATTTTATTTATAGAGCACTCTTCATTCAGGGAATCTCAGAGAGATGGTGACCTTTTAAAATTTCTCTTCGAAGCTATTATTATTATTATTGTTAATATTATTATTAATTATTATTATTATTAGGCAAGGCAAGGCAAGTTTATTTGTATAGCACAATTTAAACACAAGGTAATTCAAAGTGCTTTACATCAACATTAAAAGCAGCAAGACACATTAAACAATATCTATCTTATGGATATCTGAAAAGCGGATATGTTTTGCAAATGGTCAAATTAGTGGTTTCTTTTTTTCTTTGTTTTGTTTTATTTCAAACCAACCAATTTGACAACAAATCGGGTACAAACAGAATAGCAATGTGCGTCGACAGCAATAATCTTACCGAACTCCTCAATTAAAAAAAAAAAACCCAACACATTCAAACACGTTCAAATTCTGGGACTGAATGCAGTGAAAACGATCCTAGTTTCAATGTAGGTCCCGACCAGGTCCCGACCAGGTCCCGACCAGGTCCCGACCAGGTCCCGACCAGATAGATAGAAAAATAGATCTTTATTTTCATTATCACCATGTACAACGAAATTAAAAGTGCTCTCCAGTCAGCGCATCATATAAAAAAATAAAACAACTGAAAAATAAATCAATAAAATGAAATAAAAACAAATAAGATAAATATATATATATATAGACACATTCACCCCTCCACTAGGGCTGGGCGATATGGACCAAAAGTCATATCTCGATATTTTCTAGCTGAATGGCGATACTCGATACATATCGATATTTTTTCTGTGACATAATTGAGGTTTCCCCCAAAGCATTATAGCATAGCATCTCTGTTAGCTTCATTTTTTTCAGTTTTTCAGTTTTAATACAAAGCCACGTGCCAAATGTCACACAGGTACCTTTATTAACAGAGGTCTGCACAATATCAAAATGTATAAAACAAATGAAATAAACATAAACTGCCTGCATATATAGAATAAAATGCTTCTTGAATAAAATAAAACAAATATCCTGCATAACAATTAAATTAAAATACACTGTGCTATTAATACAATGTAGACAGTAACAGGCAGACTTTTCCACTGAGGTTGACAGTTGTGCAAATAAAACATTTGTGCAAATCTCAAATAAAACATGTAAACAGATATTGCATCTCTTTGAGCAAATCTCAAATAATTACAACAAGTCAACTACTGTACATTTTACAGATTTTGTGCCAGGAAAACTAACCTGTCAACACTGTCAGGTTTCAGCACACAAAGGTACTTTTTTGCCAGCTCGAGGGGTCAGCGTTGATGTACAGTCAATTTGTTGCAAAATAAGCTATATCGATATAAACGATATTGTCTCGTACCATATCGCGATTTGAAAATGTGTATCGATATATATTAACAGAGGTGTCAAAAGTATTCACATTCATTACTCAGGTAGAAGTATAGATACTAGAGTTTAAAAATACTCCTGTAGAAGTGAAGTATCAACTCAAGTTTTTTACTCAAGTAAAAGTATAAAAGTACTGGTTTCAAAACTACTTAAAGCATAAAAGTAAAAGTAATGTAAGGGGGAAAAAAGCCATTAAGGACAAAAGCCATTGAAAATGAATGCATCTTAGTATAATGCAAATATATTAAAGAACCATATATGTGTACTATTGAGCATTAACATGTGTTTCAGAGAGCAGAAGATATGATGACTAGTTGCCTATATAAGTATTGTAATGGTGCAAAAAGTCAAACTTCAGAGGCATGTTATCATTTATCCTAACCTTTATTGGAATGTACATCCAAGTTTAGTTGCAGGAATCTGAGGGAACGGATGTAAGAACAAAACTGGACAAGAACATCTGTGCCACAACCACAACCAAATTCACTCAATCCGGATGGAGCAATTTAACTGGATAGTTTTTTTTTAAAGGCCGAAATGAAATAGAGTAACAAGGCTGTTTTTTAAAATGTAAGGAGTAAAAAGTACAGATAATTGCGTGAAAATGTAAGGAGTAAAAGTAAAAAGTCGTCTGAAAAATAATTACTCCAGTGAAGTATAGATAACCAAAATTTCTACTTAAGTAAGGTAACAAAGTATTTGTACTTCGTTACTTGACTCTGTATATTAAAATCTCGATATTTCCGCCCAGCCCTGCATACACCAACACCAGCAAACCATATGCTCAGCGTGGGATGGCTCCTGGTAGCCGACAGAGTACAGTTTCTTGCATTGATTTTGGTGTACACAAGATACATTACACCTCCAAAATACCCTTGTACTTGTCTAAATACTTTCAAAATGTAAAAGATGTTCACCACCATAACACTAGAGGCAGCTCCACAAATCACTTTCAGCCCAGGGTTAACTCCAAGAAAGGTTCAAATTCGTTTGCATCCTATACTACCAACATGTGGAATTCCTTACGGACAGCCATAAAAGAGAGCAAATCCCTAATCTCCTTCAAGTCTGCCCTAAAAAGCCACCTACAGGAGGCTGCTACTCGTAACTGGGAATAATCAAAGCCTGTACTGCACATCCCGCTGTTCCTTCTGATTATTGTTTCTTGTTTTTGTTTTTGTTTTTTTGTTTTGTTTTCTGCTTTTGTTTTGTATTACCTAGCTTATTCTATTTGTCTCATCACCTTTTTAGTCTCTCTCGGTGCAAAATAACAGTAATTCCCCCCTTTTCTTTTTTTTTACAATCTTCCCTACAAAGTACTGCTTCTTACCTGTATGATCAGCTCCCGATCAGGTCTCGATCAGCTCCCGATCAGCTCCCGATCAGCTCCCGATCAGCTCCCGATCAGCTCTCGATCAGCTCCCGATCAGCTCCCGATCAGCTCCCGATCAGCTCTCGACCGGTGTTGTGCCAAAAAGTGATTGCCTGCCAGAATCTGATTTCTTCTGATTTCTGGCCGCGGGAGCGCGCACAGCAGCCCGTTGAGCGATAGCACTAAAACGTCAGATTTTCAGATTATGAAGCTCAAGAATGAGATCAAGTCGTATTTAGGCAGAAACAACTTTTCATTAACTGTATTTGGCCTTCAATCAATTTTTGGCAGGTGAAAATGCCTATTTTGTGTTGTAATGGCCCTTTAAAAGAGTTAAAAGCAATCATGTGAGCTCTAGTGTTTATATTATGAAGCTCAAGAATGAGATCAAATCATATTTAGGTAGAAACAACCTTTCATTAATTGTATTTGGCCTTCAATCAATTTTTGGCACGACACCGGGTCCCGATCACCTCCCGATCAGCTCCCGATCCCCTCCCGACCAGGTCCGATGCTTAAGGAACACCTGTCGTCCCAGCATCCTTTGCGTGTCCAATATGGAAGAACTGGCGGTGGAGGTCCGTGGCTCTAACGGCGCTTATTACAAGGTAAATAGCGGGTTATAAACACAGTTTTGCGCATAATACTTCGTGGAAATAAAACGCGTATGAGTCTAAGTGTCGGAGAATGCGACTACATGCTCCAAACCTGCTCTGAATCCACCGAGCTGCTTGTTGTGAGCGTGAGTTAGCCACCGTTAGCAGGCTAATGCTAACGCTGGCTGCGACTCTTCGATCAGCGTTTGTTTTTCGGAGAAATGTGTCAAACTCCAAACACTACATTGACTTCTAAAACACAATTATGAACTGAAATTAACGCTGTTTGTTGATTATATTGTGTTTTTGTGGCGGCTTCTCGTAGCTTAAAGTTAAAGCTAAAGCCTGAATTATGGTTGTGTTAAATCGACGCAGACCTTACGCCGTAGGGCTACGGCGTAGGGTACGCGGCGACGCGCACCGTACGGTGCTACGCTACGCCGTAGGCTCTGCGTTGGTGTAACGCGGAACCATAAATTAGCCTGAACTCGCCACTAGTCAAACTGTTTATTTATGCTCCTATGTTACTTAAGTCTTGCCACCGCTTTTGAGGTTACATACATGATTTGGTTATGTAGTTAGTTTTTACGTGTGGTGTTTTTAGACAGCTTTGCGCGGACTGACGTGTCTATTATAACACAGCTGATCATGCCACAGCTATCTGTACTATGTTAGTGCGAGCCAGCTGCTGCTTGTCACTCCTGGACCAGATAACATGTCAGAGCAGGGTGGCACATATCGCACACTTAACATCTATTTATAGTCCTGCAACTGAAAGTGATATTTAAATCTTTCTCTCCTCTCTTCTTTCCTCAATTCCTCTCCTTTCCTCTTACCTTGGCATTTCTTGTTTCACTCAACTGTTCAGCTTACATTGATTGTTATTATTATTATTATTATTATTATTATTATTACATTTTAGGGCTGCAGCTATCGAATATTTTAGTAATCGAATATTCTACTGAAAATTCCATTGATTAATCGAGTAATCGGATAAAACATTTTTGTTTAGTTAAAGAGCAATTATAAATATACTTAAGATGTTAGATGTTAATTGACATCACTAAAACTAAATTATATAATACAATAGGTTCATGGCTGTGCATTTAAAAACCCTGAACTTACACCAGTTGACCAAATTCACTGCCTTCACTCAAAAAACTAAGGATCATACCAAGAAATTTTCTTATTTCTAACCTAAAAATGCCATAACACCTGATATCACACATAACTTAAAAGGTTAGGTTTTTTTCCCACGTGTTTCAATTGAACTTTCATTTGTGTCAAGCAAATTTTAAGTTCTAGTTACGTTTTAAGTTAGAGTTTTGGCAGTGTTCAAAATAAAATTATGAGCCCTGCTGTATTGAAGCACATTAGGCACCAGTGCTGCTTGTTTTATCCATGAATGACTACAGAGATAAAATGAAATGAAAATTACCCAGTTAGCTTTATTACGTTTTTATTTTTCTGACATTTTCTGCCTTTTCTTTTAGTTAAAACTGTAGTGGGAACAGAGGTTTATATACCGGGTAAAGGCTGATTTATGGTTCCGCGTTACAACAACGCAGAATGGTGCGCGTCGCTGCGTACCCTACGGCGTAGGCTACGGCGTAGGCTATGAGGATACGAGGATTTGAGCTGGTGAAATTAAACGAAAAAAAAAAAGAAATGAAACGATTCCTCGAGGCAGAGAAAATTCCTCGATAATTTTTTGTAATCGAATTACTCAAATTATTCGAGGAATCGTTTCAGCCCTACATTTCATAATGTAACCGTTTTCAATGTCAGGTTCAAAGATCACACTAATTTACTTTTTCTTAAGGCCTCTGCGTTAAAATTTTTTGATTTGGTAAAATTGAAAACTGCACTAATTATGTATAAAGCTAAAAACTATCTTCTTCCAAGTTTAATTCAAAAATTATTTCATGACAGGGAAGGTTGTAAAAGGTATGACTTAAGAGGAAAACTTAAATTGCAACAACAAAGTGTAAGTTCAACTCTTAAAAGTATGTGTGTTTCTGTTGGAGGGGTTATTCTGTGGAACAGTTTAGAAGATGGAATTAAACTTAGTCAAAGTGTCGGTCAATTTAAAAGCAAGTACAGAAAAGCAGTCTTTGAAATGTATAAAAGGGAAGGGGAGATAAACTGATGTAAAGAAATGATTGAGGGGAAGAGGGGCTTAAGGGAGTAACTTTGTGTTGTGGTTGTCTTTGTTATTGTGTTGGTGGGGGATGGAAATTAATAAGCTTTGCTTCTGCCATCCCCTTTTCAAACAGTGTTTGTTTTGTTTTGTTATAGTGTCTGTTGTTGGTATTGTTGTTTGTTCTGTTCAATGGTGTCCTGTAACTTTCTGTTCTTGTTTTGTAGTACGAGAGTTGTGGTTTTGTTGGTTTGAAATAAATAAAATGATTGATTGATTGATTGAACCTCATTGCTTTCCACTGTCTACTCAAAGGTGGTTTTATGAATGAGATTTCTGACTGTCCGACTGAGTCTTGAATTGTTGAGTTATGTGAATGTGCTCTTTGGGTGTATTGTTACATTGCTGAAATTTCTGTCACACAAGATGCTCACATAACTTTGATAAAAAGCTCTGTGGTCTGTCTTAGAAAGGAGGTTTCACAAACCACTTTAAGTTTTTAATTTCAATGCTGGTGGCATTGCAAGGCAAGTTTATTTGTATAGCACAATTCAACACAAGGTAATTCCAAGGGCTTTAGATCAACATTAAAAGCGGGAAGACACAATTAAACAGTAAATAACAAATACAATGATAAGAAAAGAGGTAAAATAATAAAAAGGTAAGGCAAGAATTTAATTTAAGAGTACGCTTCAGTAAACTGTAATGTTTTTTGCCCTGATTTAAAGGAGCTGCCAGTTTTGAAAATCCATGTATGATTGGTAGAATGTTGCCCATAAAGTTAGAATAAAACATTTTTTCTTACAACTGCTCATGAAATGATTGCAATACAAAGAGGAATGTTTCTAAAAACACAATTATTCTAACGCTATGGGCTACAGTAAAGATAAATACAAAAGAGAAGCTGAGCTTTCCTCCAGATTTCATATAAAATCATTTTGGATACGCACAATCCGGCTGGGATTTGTCTTTTGATGTGATTCAGTTTAATTTTAGTTAGAAAATATTTCAAGTACAGTGGTATTTTTATTTCTCTCTGATATGACGGTAAAATCCCAAAGACTGCATTGTAACTCGTGGGAATATGCTTTAGTCTGATCAAATGTGGGTAAAAAATTATATTTATTCACCAAATGAAAAAGAATACTGACAAATTGTCATGTTTGAGAAGCTGTAACCAGATTGTTTTGCACGCTTGCTTGTTAAGCAACTATCAATTGTGAAACCAAATTGTAACTAATCGTTTCAGTTATACACAAGGCTTTAAATCTTATATTAGAAATGCATTTAATTTTATTTTGTAATGAATTCATGTAATTAACATCTTATGGGGGGAAAAAAGAAGTCCCACGTCAACCCTGTGGTCAGATATTGAGATGTTGGGGGTTGATGGTTCCATTGAAATGTTTTCAATGGGCGTGACTCTCCTATTTGTGTAACCATATCTTGTCCTAAATGACTTCTTTTCAAAATAATAAAAAAAAGAACTCGACTTTGAAGAAAATGAACAAAAACATCTTGCCATTGTGGCTACCACTGTTGCGAAAATAGACAACAGAGGATGAAGATCTCAGATGATCATAATTATTCAGACGCAAAGCCCTTCTGTAATGCATAATAATTAAGTAGGGTTAAAGCACAACTACATAGCATTATTTAGGCCAAAAACAGCTGGAAAATACATTGTGCTGAGTTTAGATTGACTGGCTACATTACATCCATTGCTGCCAGAGATGTGCGAATATCCCTTTGTGAAAGCGTTAAAATGTTTCTGAAATATTTTGCAGTTTTTTTGAGTTTGACACATTTCCATTAAAGGCTTTTCTTTGCGATATTTAGGTTTGGTGCAAAGATAGTGGTAATGGAAAAGTGACTAGTGTAGCCCAAAAGACCCTGGAGAGACAAAAGTTATGTTGATATTGATATATCTTCCACTTTTTTTTTACCAGCACATCCAATTCATCCTTCCATTCCAAAACTGAGCTTTTTCTGTGTTTTAATTCTGACCTTTTTTTATCTGTGTATACAGTCCTTTGCACTCTTTCTACCTTTTGTCTTTGGATTGTCTTGTTCTTCCATTGGTTGATCATTGATATTTTGAGAACTCTGACGAGAAAATGCACATGTGAAACAAACCAGGAATCCACTCTGTCGAAGACATCTCTACTGGGCGTAATGGAGAAATTCACCAATGAAAAATGTAATAAATAAACAAACCTTATCTAGGTTCCACATCTTATTTACTATGGGTTTCTCATCCTCCCCTTCTACACAGACTCCAATCTACCACATATATATAGTACATAAAGTCAAATGGGTATCAAACTACCAGCCTTCTTAATAAAAGACAGGCACTGTACCATGCCTGCCCCAAAATAATATGGTGTAACTTTATTTTAGTAATCTGTTTGTGTCTGTCCTGCAGGGTCTTGTCAAAGATATCCACGATGACTCTCTCACCATTGCCTTTGAAAACAAGTAAGCCTCTGTTTTCACTGTTTATCTTATATTTCAGTTTAGGGCAAAGGTGAATGTGTAACATGTCATATTCAAAATTGCAAGGTAAATAAGATTTAATTTGTTTTAGCAAGCTATGACACTGGGATCTAATATTTCAGTTGGCAGCCAGAACGCCAGGTGCCCTTTGTTGATGTCAGATTGCCGCCACCTGCTGATGTCAAGAAGGAAATCGGGGAGGGTGAGGAGGTGGAGGTGAGACAAGCACATGTTGTCTATTTTTTTTTTTCCTTTGTCTTTATCCATCTTATTCCTCTTTTCTTATGTGCCTGTCTGTGCTTCTTATTTAACTTCTAACAGATCTTCTCCAGAGCCAATGAGCAGGAGCCTTGTGGTTGGTGGTTAGCTAAAGTCCGCATGATGAAGGGAGATGTATGTATAGTTTATTTATTATGAATTTATATCATACATAATGTTCAGTTAGTGTACAAAATTAATGAATTTAATGTGTTTGCACTCACTAATTCTGTTTGTATTTCCAGTTCTACGTGATTGAGTACGCGGCCTGTGATGCCACCTACAACGAGATAGTTACCTTTGAGCGTCTGCGTCCGGTCAACACCAACAAGGCCGTCACTAAGAACTCTTTTCACAAGTGCGCTGTTCCTATTCCTCAGGATTTACAAGAAGTGTATGTATAAGACTAATAATATCTATATAAGAAATGAACACCAACACAAGTAATTCTCTTTAGTGATGATGATACAATTGTTAATTGTATATGTTGTATTTTGCCTATGTTTAAGTTTAAGGTTCTTGAGCCAATTAGCCGTCAGATTTAGAGGTTAACAATTTGTGTCCATTAGAAAGTAAAAAATAATGTGATTTTCCCAATATTAAAGGTGCCAGAGTGAGAATGCGCACAAAGACTTCAAGAAAGCCGTGGGAGCTTGTCGAATTTCATTCTGCCCTGAGACCAGTCAGCTCCTGATCGTGGTAATGAAAACTCACTTTAATCTTTGGTGACATTTGAATATCCATAATATCTACAGTATGCTACTGTGTGGTAAACCCTTTTCCTACTCCATTTGTTTACAAAGTGGATGGTATTCTACTCTGTATAGCTAGCATCAACAAAAGGAGCTGATTTGCATATTTGAATAATTATTTTTCTCTTGCTGTTTTCTTATGTGTGTCAAGTCCACCAATGAGACAACAGTGAAGCGCGTGTCTTTGCTGAGTGATATGCACCTGAGGAGCCTCAGAACCAAGCTGCTTCTAATATCACGCAACCAGGAGGCCACAAAACACCTGGAGGTCAGTTGATAACAAGACAAGCCATATTCTTGTAGTTACCTAAAGGTTACCAAGTATACACTATGTTGTACCAAGGCAGTGCATGTAGTCTGCATTATTAGTATTTTAAAAGGTCAGTTATTCACCATGTTGACATGAGGAGCAGTTAATACCAACTGATGTGCATAATATACATACACACAATACTACTGTAAGTTACTTCATACATTTATTCAGGGGGTCAAAGTATTGGTTATTTTACCAAAAACACAACTAATAATTTTTTTATGAAAATAAAATAATATGAAATATTTTTTCTTGTGATGAAGCATCTGTGAGATTTGTAGTGTACTCAAATTATAATGGTGCTAAATTTAATCAGTGCTTATCTGACAACATTTGCAAAGGGGGTACGCTTCAGGTAAAATGTAAAACGTAAATGTTTAATGATTGCGATCTAAGTGCTTCAACTCTAGACTACTTTTTGAAATCCATCCATCCATCCATCCATCCATCCATCCATCCATCCATCCATCCATCCATCCATCCATCCATCCATCCATCCATCCATCCATCCATCCATCCATCCATCCATCCATCCATCCATCCATCCATCCATCCATCCATCCATCCATCCATCCATCCATCCATCCATCCATCCATCATGGGGTCTGTCTATCGCAGTTCATTGCCAGTGAAAGGCAGGGCTACATCCTGGACAAGTCGCATGTCCCTTTTTGAAAACCTTTTGAAAATGAATTAAAAAAACTATAATAATATTTTTTAGAGGTAATGCATAAATGATGTGTTTTATTTAAATCATTTATTAGTTATTGAATATTACTCTGGCAAGGATTGCTTGAAGTTTTCCAGTATTCCAATAAAGGCCGGCAGTGGTAACAGGTGGTTTGTTTGATGAATGCACTTCTGCCCCTTGATTGTTTTAAATGATATGTCCTTTATTTCTATCAAAATTATAAACAAAACAATAACCAAATCTATCCTACAACTTAATGAAAACAAAAGTTAACTTAATCTGATATTACAAGTCTAAAGAAGAGAACAAAAAATTATTTTACAAAAACCTCCTGTCATCACACCGGACATTTGACAGACAAAAGAAAAACTCCATCACGCCCCCCCGGTGTGTTCTTAACCATTTAAATAAATGGGAAGGTGTAAAAGTTACCAAACAAAAATTCAACATACAGTAAATGGCCACAACACTCCTCATTGACTCCGTCATACTTGAAAATTTCACTGGCTGCTTTTTTGTAACAAATGCCGACCGATCAAAATATAAATAAACATCTAGAATTTAAGATGAAAAGGTTCAACCAAATCTAAAGTGAGTATGAATGAATATTATATTCACAAGTTTGATAATCATGTTGTCTTTGTTTAGACCTCTAGGCAGCTGGTATCATCCTTCCAGGAGGAATTCACAGTGAGACTGGATCTGATGGGTCTGGCCATCGGCAGCCACGGTAGCAACATCCAGCAGGCACGGAAAGTTCCTGGTGTCACTGCCATCGAGTTGGATGAGGAGACGGGCACATTCAGGATTTATGGGGAGGTAAGTTTAAAAAAAAAAAAAAAAAAGTCAGTCCATTTTATTCTTATGGGTGAATGTGTGCACACGGGAAGAAGCTCCACAGATGGTTGAACTGAAGGACTACAAGAAATATCTCCTACTCCTTCAGGCTATATAAGATTTGAAATAAAAGATATTAACCCAAACTGAGTTTAGGAAATTCCCAGTTTTCATATAACTCTTAAGTGGCAGTACAATAAAAAGGCCTCTGTTGATAAAGAGTGTTTTCTGTTTAACAGCATCAGTTATACTTTGCAGATTTGTTAGGTGGAAATAAATTGACACATTTCTATAAAAACAATAATATCGAGAAATAGTGTGTACTTCTCTTCACATTCCTTTTGTGTATGCTATTTTCAGTGACAGCTCTTTGTGATTATATGAAGCTTTGTATTCTAACTACATGTTGAACATCCAGAACTGAACATGCAGAGTTGAATAATCGAAGACGTTAGTTCAATGTGTGTAAGTGTTTGTTTTTTTTTGTTTTTCAGACGGCTGAGGCTGTAAAGAAGGCCCGGAACTTTTTGGAGTTTCTGGAGGATTCTGTCCAGGTGCCCAGGAACCTTGTTGGTTTGTATAAAAAACATTATTCTCGAATAATTGTTGTAACATAATGACATTTATATTTAGTATTTATGTTATTATAACTTCAAACTAAAAGTCCAAAAACATCTGTAGGTTAATTTGGTCATTCAAAATTGTCCATAGGTGGTAATGGTTGCGTGCGTACGTGTGTGTGTGTGCGTGTGTTTCCCCGGGGTTGCATCAGGAAAGACATCGGATGTAAAACCTTTGCCATATCGATGTGCTGACCCGCTGTGGCGACCCCTCCTCTTAGAGGGAATAAGCTGAAATGGTAGTGAGAGAGAGCTTTCATACAAAACAAAAAGAGAGAGTTGCAGTGATTTATTTCAGCTCTGAAGTGCACACATTTTGACTTCAATTACTTTTGGTCACCACCTTCTGTCTCTGTGTTCTGTCTCTAGGCAAAGTGATCGGTAAGAATGGAAAAGTCATCCAGGAGATTGTGGATAAGTCCGGTGTGGTAAGGGTCAGGATTGAAGGAGACAATGACAACAAGCAGCCCAGACAAGAAGTAAGCCTGCTAATGCGACGTGCTCACAGCTTCTCGTAAAGTTGCCCTCAAAGAATTCATTAATGTCAAAATATGTGCTGGTCTTTTCTGATTATTTACACATTGTCAGTAGATTTAACCATCCCATACTAACATGCATTTTTTGTTTTTGCGATTTGTTGACACAGGGAATGGTCCCTTTCACCTTTGTTGGTACTAAGGAGAGTATTAGCAACGTTCAGGTCTTATTGGAGTACCATATCTCTTACCTGAATGTAAGGCTTCAAAATGTGTGTAAAGTTGGAGAAACGATTTTTGTGTGCCTGTGTGAGTGCGAGTGTGATCAATGTTTGTCATTGCTGGCCAGTTGCTTTCTTCAGCTGAATTCCAGTTTCAGTTTAGAGCTTGATCAGACCAACTTTAAATGCTTGTGTTATCTCAACACTGTTGCATGTACAAGGCTTTACTGACACCACTCTGCTAGCAGCATGCAAATAACGCATCATAAGCATTGCTAAACCAACAGGGTTGAAGGTAGGGGAGAACATTAAACATGTTTCTGTGAGAACGTATATTTTGGTGTCTACCAACACAAGAACTCTGATATAGCAGCCTTTCAATTGTTGATGGCCTCCGAGGCTGTGACTGATAACCGGATCAACTGTCTGTGGCTTAACTGCAAACAAGGGAAATGTAAGTATTTTCAGAATAAAATGGACAGTGAAGTATTTTTTCATCAGTTTGGTCATTAGTATGGGAGGTTGAGTTGCCATTTGTGTTGCTATTATCACTCGGCTCAGGTAACTACTGTATGTTTTTAGTAGTCCTTCAAAAGGTTTTGATTATCATTTTTTGTCCAAATTCAAATTTGTTTGAAGGCGGTACAATGATTTCAAAAGAAACACACTCTTCAGAAGAAGGGTAGGTGGTGGTGGTCTGAAGTAGTGGGTCAGTCCACCCCTCAAAACAAGACTGTTATAACCAGAGTTGTAAGTGCTTCTTCCTCAGGGAGGATGAGACATAATAATTATTTATATATTTATATTTATATAGCATCTATTGCAACATAAGTTGTCTCTATGTGCTATGTGAGACCCCTGAGCAATTATTACATAAACATAAAGAATGGCAGGTAAAAAAAACTCTCCTAGTGGGAGAAAAACCTTAAGCCAAACAGATGCAAAGAAAACTCCTGTTTAGGAGTGAAGAAACCTTGAGCAGGACCTGGTCTGGGCAGAGCAGGAAAAGAGAGAACAGACAGAGAGAATGAAGAACAGAGAAAGGAGAGATGCAGACACAATGGTTAGCAGAGACACAATGGCACAAAAAGAAAAATGAATATAACAGAATGGAAATGCATGTTGTAACAGCACAGACTCATGCATACTATGTCATGGCAAATGTTGGCCGTAGTCAGAGCAGTGGTCCAGCAGAATAATAGTGTTATTTTGTTTATTTATTGATTTTTTTTTTTAACATATATGTATGCATGACATTATGCATTTAATAGTTTCGTGTCCTGTGCTGTTTGCATGTTTTGTGTTGTGTTGGTGCTCTGTGTTTGTTTTGCATTTTGTGTGTGAAGGATATGATGGAGCTTCTTGCAGAGGGCCAGCAGCTAGAGGAAGAGCTGAGGCAGTATGTGGATTATGCACAGGGAAGCAGCCTAGCAAGATTCAAAATAAACAGCAGAAAGCGCTCTGGATGTGATATAGATGTGTGTATGATGACTGTGCATGTGTATCCTGTGATGACCCTAAAGAAAAAACAAAAAGAAATCACACATTTTCTTCTGCCATCTGTCATATTTTTCCTCTTGATTCTCACTGGTTTCCATGTCCCCGCTTTAGGAAGTTGAGCAGCTTCGTCTGGAGCGGATGCATATTGATGACCAGTTGCGTCAGATCACCCAGGGTCACCGGCCGGACAGGGAGAGAGGAGAGAGGGGGGATAGAGGAGGGGGACAAAATACAGACAACAGTGCTAATTCCTCCTCAACCTCCGTACATGGCAGCCGCTCCTACAACAGTCGAGGTCGTGGGCGCAGAGGCCATGGTTACAGTACTGGATATGGTAAATGTCTTTAAAATCAGACAAGATCAACTGACTTGTTTCAAGTCCTATCCGACTGTGCCACACGCACAAAAATTCAAAAGGAAATAGAGCAGGAGTTGAAATATGTGGTGTTTCCTTGCTTACTTGGCTACTATTTCTCTCTTTTTTTTGTGTGCGCTTGGATTCAGGCACCAACTCGGAGCATTCAAATGCTTCTGAAACTGATTCTGAACGGCGTGATGAGCTCAGTGATTGGTCCCTGGCTGGAGAGGATCAGGACAGGTAAACTTTGTTTCATAGTCTGCAAAGATGTTGAGTTTTTAAGGAAGCAGCTACTTTGTCTTTCCAGTTTTTTTTTTTTTTTTAATTCAATAGCTGTGATAAGCTGCTCTGTGTAAACTGTTCAGTGGATTTTGTTGTACTTGCAGGGAGAGGGAGAGAGGTTCTCGACCACAAAGAGATGGCCGCAGGAGACCAGGACCTGGCAGAGGTAGAGGAGGGCCTGGAGGGAGGGGCAGAGGAGGAAGAGGAGGATACAGCAACTATTCTGGTAAAATGCACTTTTTTTTGTGCCACTTGGAGAAGAACAGAGGCACGAGTGACTCTAGACAGAACCTTCTCATCTATCCTGCTGGTTGTGAATTGGATTGTAACTCTTCACCAGGCCCCCGGGATCATGATGACAACAACCCCTACGGAGCCTTGGAGACAAACACGGAGACAGACCAGACAGCTGATACGGATGCTAGTGAGTCCGTCTTGCCTGCAAACCGCCGTCGAAGGTCTCGACGACGCCGGACGGATGAGGACACAACGCTGATGGACGGGATGAGTGAATCTGACAATGCTTCAATGAGTGAAAATGGAATAGGTATGGAAATCAAATGGTTTGAGGTGTTTTTTGCAAGACTTTGACATTTAGGCACACAAACGCAAACATTTATCACAGATGTAAACTATTTTTGTTTGACAAAACTGTACTGAAAAAGATAGAACCTGCTATTTGTAGCTGTCAGAGCTGTGCAGCAGCATTTCCTGTTGTAAACACAAAAGGAGTTTGTGCAGTGCAATAACAGAGGATTTAAGGCCTCTTTCCTTCTCCCCGTGATCACCTAACGTCCCTAGACGACTCAGAAGCTAAACCTCAACGTCGCAATCGTAGCCGCCGTCGCCGCATCCGCCTGCCTGAAGAAAGGCAGCCAGGTAACCATGGCAACTGTCAGTGTGCCCTTCCCTGGCCATTAATGTTACTGGCATAATTAAAACAAGGGTGCTGTTGCCTCATGCTCGTTTGACATCAGCAATATTCTAAAGCTTTGACTTTTTTCTCACCATTTTTGGTTTCTAAACATGTTTTACACATGGCTTGTAGACAGTAATGGAAGTTTTATCTTCCTTTTCTTGCTTTTTTTCATGGATAAAGTTTCTTATTTACTAATTATTTAGCTGTATTGTTTTTGTGGTGTGAAGTTGTCACTGACATGAGCTGCAGTGTAATTTTGCTAAACCTCACCATAAATCATTTTTTTGTCATCTTATTGAGGCTAAAATGATCAAAAATTGCCTGCCAGAGTGGTTGCAGTTTTCTCTGGAGACTGGCCACGCTTTTTGCAGTTAATCATCTTGTTCGTGGTTGTGAAAATACATCACATTCCAAGTGCCACTTTTGTCTGTGTTCTACTAATTTGCATGAGTTGAAATCCTAATGAAGTTCTCGCCATTTTAGGACAATTTTGCTTGACATGACCCTGAGCCGCTACTGACACTACTGATACTCCTGTTGTGCATAATTTAAAGATTGGTTTTCTGTGTTATTTGTGCAGTGACTGTGGCGGACTACATATCCAGGGCTGAATCTCAGAGCAGACAGATGGCCGCCAAGGCCACTAAGAAGAGCAAGGATGTGGTCAGTACTCGCATGCTTTAACTTTACATTTCTTTTACGGTTATTGTATCTGGCTGTGACATGTTAAACTAGGATTTTATAATATCTTGATATTGTTGGTTATTTTGTTTGTTTCTCCTGACTTAGTAGGGGATTTTGTTTAACTGGCTCAGCAATACAATCTGTCCTTTGCCCTTAATTGTGCCCCTCTCTGTGTTCAGAGCCAGGTGGACGTTATTACCGAGCACAGCCCTCAGTCTGTCCCAGCGTCTACCAACGGTTCTAACAACGGCGTTTCCGACAGCGTAGACGACAAACCCACAGAAACCCCCGGGTCTCCCGCTGAGAGACCTGCCAATGTCTCCTACGAGGAGGACTCAGACCCGAAACCTGCTGTCAATGGACTCTCCTAGTCAGACACAAGCAAAGGAAATGGTTTCAAATATTTGAACTTTTTTGGCTGCGTTTGTTAAAAATCTCCATTTCTGTGGAGCAGCCTCGTAAGTTGATCTTGACTTTTAAACACAAGCACTCTTCTTTTTGTACTTAAATATTTGAAACCTACTCTGCTGCACAACATGTAGAGTTCTGAAACCTTAACCTCCCCTTTACATGTTTACCTGTACAACTATTCATTTTACTACAGTTCTTTTTCTTTTTACAATAGTTCTTCCTGTATGAGCTTGCCAAAGATAGTCAAACACTTACAGACATGTACGTAAACTGTACTTTTCAATCCACTCTTCACCAAGACGTCGGGGAGAGGCTGGACTAAATACAGTATTTTAAAAATGCAGACAGGGATTCCACTCAAACCCATACTGTGATATGAATGCAGCAGTTCTTTTTTATTAGTCAATATAGTATATCTCAGCAAAGTTGTAAAACAACATTTGGCCTTCATCAGGATGACTTCCAAGTTGCTTACACAATTTTTTTTTTTTTTTTTTTAGGATTTTTTGTGCATTTTAAATATTTTGTAAATTAAATGTTCTGCATGAGTGGCACCACAGTGCAGAAAGGTTTGCTGGAAACCCAAGTATAATTGACATACAAGTGATCAGCTGTTGTGCCTTGAGAGTAGATTCAACATGTTGCTGCCTGGGCTCTGCACACCACCTGAAATAACTTCACCTTTCTTTGTAACCGGTTTGCCCTCACCTGCCACAGTTAAAGTAGATAAAGTGTTATAAGGCTCTCTTTTAGAGCTCTAGGCAGGTGAAGGCAAATGGCCCAAATGCCCTAAAAGTATTTCAGAGCCATTTTTTCAAATCAGGTGTGTCTGCTCTTAATGTTATTGGGTGGGGAATCACATTGTCCTTTATATATACATATATCTGTTGAGGAGTTTGACTTTAGCTGCTTCTTGTTTTTCAATATGCAACCACTTTGGTCATAGAGGAAATGTTATTATAGCGTATCTGGAAAGGAAATAAGATTTGTTTTGTTTGCACTGAAGCATAACCGTTTGTCTGTTGAAGCTGATCGTAGTTGAGTCTGAATACTGGCCCGTTACTGTTTAGTGCTGGACAGAGATGTAGCCATCCGTGCTAGGGTTTCCTGGAAACATCTCAGTTACTAAACTTTGGACAGTTTCGTCTTGTATAGCAAAGGATCATGGGGGCTTTTTCTTTTTCACCAGAAGTCCAATCGAAATGAACTTTAATTTAGAATACGTTTGATCTGGTTTTTAGGTTATGCCCACTTTTACATGTCCTCAGTTGTAAAAATCCTGGAGAAAACAGGATTTCTGCTGCTGAAATGTTTCCAGAAAACCCCGTTGCGGTGACGATGATGTCATTTTCATGGTTCTTCCACACTGGCTGGCTGGAAACTGGTCACGACTGTTCCTTTAAGGAAGGAAATTTATTTGGATTATTTATTTTTAAAAAAGTGTACAGTATTTAAAAGAAAAAAAACACCTTTTTTTGTGTTCACACTATAACGTGATATCCAGAAGTTCTCTTAAGACAATTGACAAGTTGGACTACTGAGAGTTCTGACATCCCAAGTGTTTTTGTTGGGTTAACTACAGTGTAAGTTTATTTTATTTTTTTAAGGATTGTCTGGTTGGTTGATGTGCAATATGTTTTGTATGCAGGTAGTTTTAAATAAACTTGATCTTCTACATAGATCTAAAGCCCAGCGTGGTCTGGTTCACTTTTGACCTCAGTAGTTGTACAGATGTGCAGAATTTTGGAGGTTCTCCTAAACCAGTGGTTCCCAAACCCTTTTTTGATGGGCACCCCTTTGGTTTATATGAACATTTTGCTCTCCCCAAGGCACACACACCTCATAAACTACCACCTCTTTTCAATAAAACAACAAACAGCGTTTGCAGTGTAATTATTTCAAGTGTAACTGTTTTTATGGTGTAACTATTCTTTCCTGTGAGTGTAATGAGAGTAACGGTTTTCTTTTTCACTGTGTGACAATATTCAACATGGCTATCAATACGTTTTTCAAAAAATGCCTCCCAGTGCAAAATGCGTTTTAAAACATGAACTCCCAAACACCTGTCCATTATGCTCAGGCGGTTTTTAGTCTCTTGGAGCCCTAGACAAGAGTTCACAGCGAGGCCCTCCAACTCCAGTTCCTCCAACAGGATAGAAAAGCCTTAACCTCGGCCAGTTAGCGCTGGTGAAAAAAGCTGGACTTGACCACTGAACTAATGTGTATTAAAAGGTACTGTTGATGTCTAGTTTTACACCGAGGCTTGTTGCTGTAAGTTTAATGTTTGCTTAAAAAGCCCAATTCAACATGCACCTTAAAGCCACTACTAGGCCCAAATAACACATTTAGTAATAGACAAAAGGCTCTGACGAGATCAAAGTTAAATGTAAGAATTGGTTTTGTTGACATTTACAGAGTGTAAATGTCCAAATGCTGACAAGCACCCAACATAAAAACTGACAGCATAATTCACCTTTTCCCCAGTATGTGTGTATATTTATTCGTGTTGAAATGATATTAATTTAATAACCTGTGACTTTATAAAAAAGGCATATAGAACTGATGCAATTAAATAAAAAAAACATTTGCATTCCCAGTTTGAGCAGATCGACTTTATTTGAGAAGTTACGAAACTCAAGTGCTCCCTAAAGTCAGTCAGTGCAACAGCATGAACAAGAGCAGCGTGAAATCCCTTGTTTCTTCAAATGTTATTTCTTCACTTGGCCATCCATTAGGTCCTTGGCTTCGTTGATTTTTGCCGCTAAATAGGGGGATCCACCTACGACACAGAGTAATGCACAATGCTGAGGTTGAGGGCACTTTGAATAGTATGTTTCAGTAGAGTTAATACATCTTTCATACCAGCAAACCTTTAGTTTTGAAAAACATTTAACTGCCAGTTACTCCCTGACAGACACCTGTGATCCTGCAGAAATACTGATGGGAATTCTTCCTGCTGGAGTGATTCAAACATCAGCTTTTTATGATACCATAAGGACCGCTCTTATTTTGTTGTTTTGTCCAAGTTTGATCATTTTGATTTATTTATTCATTGTTTATTTTATGTGGACATCACAATTACATTGGACAGACCATGTACAGTTTTGAGTGTTTTAGTGCATGTGATAATTCACAACACTAATCCACTGCCGGCTTTTAAATTAATAAAGAGAGAAAGAAAATACAGTGTACAATGACATTACAACAGTAAAAGAGGCAGTTTTTTCCAGATTAAATACATAAACTACAAAGCAAAGGTAATATAGTTAAGCAATAAACCAATTAAAGCTAAGCACGTGAGCACTGTTTTGATTTTAGCCATTGAGTCCTTTGTTCAAACCATTACTGTTGGTCGCTAATTTTAAATTAATGTGTACAGAGTTCCAATGGTTTGCCTCCTTTACAGAAAAAGCAGACTGGCAGAATTAAGTCTTGTGCCTTGGGAAAGCTTTTGTTTGGTCTGTTTATAATGAATTTATTTTCTCTTTGCACCTTAGTGAAGATTAATAATAAACTTTCTACAGGATAATGATATAACTGCCACCTTTTACAAGAACTCAGAGACTGTTCCCCAAAGTTTGTGGTGAGACTTGTCAATAAATATGTATGTCATTAAAAAGTTGATAAATCAACAAAACGGAATGGTCTAAGACTTTTGCACAGTTTTGTATATATAGACAGAGTGACTAAGAGGTGATAGTTGTTAATGTTACCCAATAGCAGGTAATAGTATTAGCAGAACAGAAATGGCCGGCTGGATTTGTAATCGTTGCAGTTTGTCGTGTTAAGCATGTTCACACTCTGGCTCAGACATACAAGTATTTAAGGTGTTGAGGTATTTACAGCAAAACTTCGCCATGATAATGTGTTGAAAACTAACAAGAGTTTGCATGTTTGACTGGAAATGAAAGTCATGCGCATTCGTCACCCATAAACAATCATAAAACCCTTGTACCACATCTGTTTATTCTCAGGAAGAGCTTGTGATACTTAGCTTGTCTTTGTTTCTTTTGGAGTTATGCTGTAAAATGCTGCTCTAGAGGTACTAGAGACGGAAGAGCAACATAATATGACCACTTCAACCATATCTGGTAGAAACGACAATTTTACAGGAAAGTAATATATGGAAGTTTAATGTAATGGTTTGAGTTATATTTTAAATAAATCAAGTAAGAGCGTTTCACATGGTACATTTGTATTTACTATTCAATGATTTTCAGGGTTTTTTTTTTCTGAATTTTCAACATTTAGAAGCAAGACAACTTATGGAGACATGTTGAAGCCTCCACTTACCTCTATCTGGATGGTTAAGGATCATCAGTTTTCTGTGAGCTTCTCTGATTTTATTTTTGTTGGCTGTGGGACTGGTAGAAAGAAATTTAGTACAAGTGAGTGAATTATTGTTATAATTACCAGTGATAATAAAATTATTGTCGTAAGGTGAGACAAACAACAGTATAATGTGCAGCATAAACTTTAATCTATTAAACTCTGCATACCTGACACCTAGAACCAGGGTAGCTTCCCTCTTTGACATCTTTGGTTCAAATCCACCTTTGTAGTAGCCTCCTCCAAAAGCCTGCAATAAAACGCACAGGTGAATGGAGGTGGCACGATAAAAGAAGAAAAACCAGCTCATTGAACGTTGTGTCCATTACATCTTTTGTGAGCATGCTCTCCCTCTTACCGTCTTGGGGAAACTCTGAAGAGCCTGTTTCACTTGAGGCTCCATGTGCTTCATGGCCTGCATGGCGTAACGACCTGGTAGATGAAAAGACGGCGTAGTCGGACTGTCACTACCAAACTTTTCCTCGTCAATAAATCAGCAGATTATTTTATAAATTCCATGTTTTATCAAAGATACTGTGACAACTTTCATCCAAAGTTAATATTCTTACAAATACAACTCACTAGATAGCTCGCTTCACATAACTATGACTAAAATCCTCCATATAAACTGCTTGAAAAATGGTGGGCACTTCCAAAATAAAACTTGATTGATGATTTGTTGAGCCTACCTGTCTATTAAAGTTACCTAACTAGAGAAACCACGCACTGAATAGGAACAACCAATGCTGATTATTGTAACCTATAAACTTGCCACTCAGTACCTGTAAAATACGAACACAAGTCTGCGTTTCAACCACAAAGAGACTTGGAGCCTGACTAAATGGATTGTCGCATGTTTGTGACCTTGTGAATCTACAAAGTAACCCCCTGCTTTCTCACAAGAAATACAACTTCATTATTTTTTTTTAAAGGAATGTGTCATTTCCAGGACCTTTTTTTTTTTTTTTAAACACAACAGATCCCTAATGACATTGGCTTTATGTTAAGTGTAACCATTCTGCTACAGAAAAAATGTAGGGCCGATCAGCCTCCCTGATGTTACTTCATGATGGAGAAATATCTTTCTGTATTTCTCAGCATTAAATCTAAAACTCAATTTGCAGAAATGCCTTAACTTGCAAGGAACCTTAATACCTCACTGCTACCTGCAGTTACTCATTATTTGATCGCTCTGCAGTCCTTTGACAAACTAAGTTCCTTCAAATTTTTTACATCTCATTGCAGGGCACCTGCTGACATTTTTCTGCATCTCAGTTTCTCTGTTTTCATTTACAGCTGAGTCACTCAGGCGTTCTGCCTGCAACTCTCCACTGAAAATAATATCGCTGCTGAAGATCTTGTGGTTTGAGAAAGGAATAAGTATATAACATATTTCTTATCTGCTGCACTAAATTTCCTTCCATGGAGTTTGTGGTCTTCAACGTTGTCCGTTTCTTTGTGTTTCGTTGCAGCACACCTGTGACATGAAAACTGTCTTCCACAATCTCATCTTAGTAGAAGAGATTGGCTGTTTCTCAGCCAGTTTTAAGTCTCATAAACAGCTGTTTCTGTTTCAGATAATGGAGGTGTTTCAACCTAAATATGAAGTTGATGGTCATCAGCACCATGTTTGGTATAAATTATTAATAATACACCCGACTACAATCCACAGATCCCTTACTTTGTGCAAGTATGATTATGAGTATTTTTTTCTATTTTGAAGGAAAAGGGTGGTCACAAGGGTGGTAGTCTAGTGGCTACAGAGGTGGGCTTCGGTCTGGAGAACCCGGTTTAAGCCCCGGAATGGCAACCATGGTGTGTGTCTCACTCATGGCGCCTGAGATCTCTGGGGGGGGTGCGAAACTTTGTCTGCTTTGAGGATATGCAGTTGTAAAAATTATATTTGTGCATGTTAAATAAATAATAATAACACACCTAATGGAATACTGTAATCCAAGTCTGTATAAACCCATGCAGTATTTTAAAATTACCAAAATATATTTCCAAGTTATTTAGCAGGATAAAAACTTAATAACTTATTATTATATCATTATTCAACATTGAATGATACTACTACTCTGACAGGTTGTTAAACGAAAAATGTTAAAAATGTTTGCGCTCATATTAAAAGAGACATTTTTCAGAAATTATTTTATGTCCTTGCAATTATTTTCTGTGCGTACTTTATACATTGGTGACACAAAATGAAGGTGAGAAAGACAAAGTCATATGTACACAGGGTAAACCAAAGAGAAATGTATCACAAAAACATAATTAATGTCCATTTTTTCAATTAAAGATTTGTAACGAATCACTTTACTCTTTTGGTGCCAGTACGTACGGGTCAGGGGGCCCGGCTGGTTTTAGACACAAGTAGGGGGGGCTCCAAGGAAAAAGGGTTGGGAACCACTGTGCTAAATGACAGTAATAGTAGTGGTGGTAGTAGTAATTATTGATATGATTTGGATTTTTCCTCAATTTGCCTGCTTTGCACATTTATGCACCCCCCTCTTATAGTTATGTGTGATAGTTATCTTGCATTCAGACTTGAAAGAGCCCCTCGCTGAAATCCTTCTGTGTATGTCATAGTAAACCATTTCAGAAATATTCTTTTATTGATAATGACCCCTACTGACCTGCAAACCCAGCAGCTGCCAGACCCAGTCCCACTGCCACCATGGAGCTTGCCTGCAGAAATGAATGGGGGAAAAAACAAGACGGTATTATAACGACATAGCTTTCAGCATAAATGCTTTGCGTTGTCATAACCGTGCTTCTACGTGTAATTCAAAAAGCTGCTGGTGTTTATCACAGAAGCACCGATGAGCTGGTTGGTTAAAGTATGATTTAAATTGTGTGCCAGGTCTGATCCTGCTGTTCTGACTCACGGTAGGAAAGCTAACGTTAGCTTAGCCTTTTAAATGATCAATATCGACATGTTTGGAAGCCCCACGAGCACGGGGCCGATTTCAAACTGTCATCACATATACTAATAAATAATATTTTTAGACGTACCATGTCTCGATGTTATGGTCCTCTTCTGTAAAAGATCAACATAACTTTTGACCTCTCATGTTTTTGAAGCTTGAGTGTCCATGTGTTTATGCCGGAAAATGAGGACAGGTGTCGTAAACCCACTGGAGCCCCGCCCCCTGCCCCCAGACAGCCAATCAAAGCTGTCTGTATGTAGCCACGCCCCTTACGTCACTCAAGCGGACCCATCCTCCCACAGATCTCCATGACGGCAAGATAATGGTATTTATGGAAGTAAGTCAAATTAAGTTGTTAATTAAGTCATGGTGTGGTAGTTTTAAACCAAACAGCCCGGTTATGACAGGGAAATAAGCGTGTCCTGAGCTTATTTATCTTCAAAGTAAATGTGTTTAGTACTAGTTTTATTTTAAGGCTTAAATCAGGGGTTACATGACTGTCTCAAGCCAGGCCCAATCAGGATTAGGTTTGCTGTTTAAAAAACAGTCTTACAACAAGACGACTTAAACATATTTTCTTTTCTTAAAAAAAACCCCAGAAAAACTAAATACTTTGGTGAATTTGCCTCTGTATTTAACTATTGATAATAGATGTAAATATGGCACCATTGCAAAGGTGTAAATATGCTGGTTTATCTTCATCAGGCAGAAACATGTTTTTTCTCCACTCCTTGGTCATTTTTCATTTCAAACCTATGATTTACCCTCAAAACTTTTAGGAAATATCTTGCCATCTGGTACTAGTAACAAAACCGAAATGCATTGTTGGACATGTAATTATGCTTCATTTATATGTCTGAAATTGTAAATAATTGTTTTATAAGTAGATGATTGTTTTTGCATGTTCTGCAAAAATAAAAAAAATACTTAAGCCTTAAGCTAAACCAAGATGCAAAATACATTTCTATACATAGTCGTCTTTAATTTTCAATTTTGTTTGGTGGTTTTAGAAGACTTTTTTAAATATGATTTTCATGGGTGCTATTATTACAAGTTGGGAACATTTTAACAAGTGATGATAACTTTGGTTCTCTTTCTCTCTTTGGGTCTGTTCCAGTTGGTTTACCAAATATGTACTGCATGCTCTTCTTTGTCTTTACCAGTAACAGAGCCCTTGTCTAATCTTAGACATTTTCTTAGGCTTTATTAAAAAATGTTGTTGACCTGAAACACCAACTTTTAGCCATCATTTTACAGTGGCTGTTCATTTATTCAAATTAACATTTTAGAGATAAGTAATAATTACTGCCAAGAAGAAATTATCTTTGAAAGTTTTAGTCTGCATTTGCTAAGAGGTTATTTGACCGACCCACAAACCATTTGAGCTGTCTCAGGTTTGAATTGCGCCTTCTCCACTCAGCGTTTTTCATAACTATCCATAGATGTACAGCAGAAATAAGATTAGAGCTCATAGAGGGTTGTTTAAGAACAGTCCAAAGTTTCTTCTTCTTCTGTTTTTCTATCTGTCATCCTTAGGTACTTTTAGCTCTGTGTTTTGCACCATTGTCTTGATGGAGAACCCGGGACCTCTCAGGATGAGCTTGCTGACGCTAGGCAGTATGTTTCACTCCAGGAGGCCTTGAAAGTATCGAGATTATATTGTGGCCTGCACAGATTCAAATACTCCTGCGCCAGATGCAACATCCCCAAATCATAACTGAGGGTATTCTTCCAAAAATGCATGGCTTGTCAACATGTAGTTTAGCAAATTCAAATTGGTCTTTTTTCTCTTTTAATCTTCTAGTCCTAATCTTTCATTGATCTCGTTCAAAATTGTACAGATGATGCAGTGAGAGGGATGTAATTTGACCACTAAGTTTATCTTGAATATGTTTGTTTTTAGCTATTTTCCTTGGCTTTTTATTTACCATCCACAATATCCTTCTCATCAATATGTTTTGGCGACCGCATAATTCTTGTTTGTGTTCCTGTGGTTTTAACAGGAACACAAACCTACTTAGAGGTGGTGTATACAGTAGCAGGAGTGTCAAATTTCAGTCCTTGAGGGCCGCTGTCCTGCATGTTTTAGACTAGTGTTTCCCAACCCTGGTCTTTGGGGCAGAATGTCCTGCGTGTTTTATGTTTCCCTGCTTCAGCACACCCTGATACAAAAAAGGTTTGTATCATCCGCAAATAAAATACAATTTAGTTTACAGGAAACATTGCAAATATCATTAATATACAGTATAATACTGAGCCTTGTGGTACCCCACATGTCACCATCCTTTGCTCAGACTTTTCATTATTTATCTGAACGTATTGATAATGGTCTTCTAAATAATTTTGATCCATGCCTCTGCGACCCCCTTAAAACCATATCTTTCAAGTTTATTTAATAATAATGTGTGATCAAGGGTGTCAAAAGCCTTCTTTAAATCAATGAAAACCCCAACTGTATATTCGTTATTATCAGTATTTGTCGAAATATTGTCAATCAGTTCCATAACTGCCATTGTGGTAGAACGATTTGTTCTAAAACCATATTGCTGGTCACTCAAAAGGTGATGTTTTTCTTTGAAATCCTCCAGTCTGTGTGCAAATAATGTCTTGAGTATTTTAGAAAATTGAGTAAGTAGAGAAATTGGTCGATAGTTAGAGAAGTTGTGCCTATTACCATTTTTAAAGATAGGGATGACCTTTGCAATTTTCATTTTTTTGGGAAATAGGTCTTTTTGAAGTGACTGATTACAGATATATGTTAATGGTTTTGCTATGGATGAAATTATATTTCTTATTAAGTTCATATCGATGTCATTATGACCAGTTGACTTTTTATTTTTTAAATTGTTTACTACTTCAATCAATTCATTCTCGTCCACTTTAGTCAAAAATATATTATTTGGGTTAATATCAATATTCTTTTCACTGACATCACCTTTAATTTTCGGGTCAGAAATTTGTATGATTGTGGTTCATTTGTTTTTGTATTTTTTTATATTTGTTTTCTGCATACTTAGTTCTATGTTTTAGAAATTGCTTGTACAATGCATTTTTCTTTTTACATTGTCTAACCCTTTGGTGATCTAGGGCTTCTCATCATCACAATGTTTGTCAAATAACAACATAAAGATGTTGATGAATTCATCATATGCCTTGTTTGGATCTTGATGAGAATACACCTGATACCAATTGTGTTTGGATAAATCCTTTTTAGAGCCCCCAGGTTTTTACGAATCCATTTAGTACTTCCAGTTTTAGTTGTCATCCGGGTTCCATTCTGTACAATTAAAAAGACCGGAAGATGGTCCGATGGTACGTCATTCACAAGTATGCCACTTGTGACTTTACTCCCAATATCATTCGAAAAATGATAAATAAAAAAATATTATCTATCAATGTGGCACTATTGATTGATATTCTAGTTGGTTTTCTCCACAAGCCGGCACGGGAGAACGGGGAGAACGCGCATGCAGCGTCATTTGATGTCAAATCCGCAGGACAGCGCGGGAAATTCGGCCCCACAATTGCAGCACACAGCCTGTTCAAGGCAAAGGAGAGATACGCTAGAGGGCTCATTCTTTTTGGTTTGGAACGCTTCATCTGACATTATTACTAGAAAACGTAAAACGTATACAATTTTTTTTCATAAATCCTGCCTCAATCCTGCCTCATGCTCCTTTAAAAGCTAAAGTTGGAAAATGTATTCTGTTTCATGATTCCTACCCTTATATTGATGAAATATGTTAAGGATAGTCCTCAGTTATCAGATTAACTTCAACAATGCTTCCTTTTTTTCAATTTTGCTTTGATATCAACTGTAGGAATGAGGTAATTTAAATAGCATGGGACAGCCACAGAGTTTCTCCTCTGTAGAATAAACAAATCCAGGTTTACTCTCATTTAAGGGCTAATCAACTCTGCTTTTGGGGTTAATGCACCTCTGGTTTCTTTGTTGTAACTACTGTGGTAAAGGAGGTTACATGGCACACCTTCATTATGAGGGAAGCTATGTAGGTAACTATGGTTCTGTGAGTTACTTGATGACTGCCAGTCACACAGGTCACTCAGTTCCTCCTAGGTAGGAGAAGATCTTGTGAAACCAGATGTTGTCCTCCACATGGGATTTATAGCAGAAGCGCAACGGTAGCTGACGGAGGGCGAAAAGACATATCAACTTTGTTTACTGCCACTGGCAGTCATGAGGGAACTAAACAGAACAACTGGTTCCCCAAGCACATTAATGACACTTAAACTCCATTGCAACTTGAACCTGTGCAGAGGCTGAATGTACTCAAAGTAGACACCTGTGTGCACAAGACCTTTGAGTTATTATTGGATTTTTTTCTCTCACCTGAGCCACTGAGTCAAATCATTGCAAGGCTGAACAACAAAAGCATCTTCTAATTGAGCATAAATAAAAATGCAGTTGCCTTTTAATGGTATGACTTACACATGTGCTTTTCCTGCTTTGACATGGCAACATATTTGCTCTGGAAAAAGGGTCACTTCCCTCATGAGGATCATATGCACCCTCAAAAGCCATTTTCACACACAATTGCTAGAAAATGCGTGGAGAATGTGAAGAATTGAGTCCAGACTTTCTCTGCATTTGCAATTCACACATGCCCTTCGCAGTAGGAGATTGTCCATGTGAGATGCTTAGAAAATTTAGTGGCACCTGGGTACGACATGAAGGAGGCAAAAAGAAATTTCAGTCTTTTGTTTGAGGATTTTGATAATGGCAAATGAGGTGCTGCAGTCACAAATGTCACTTTACCATTTTTCTGGAGTTGTTATAGATTTTAGCTGGGTAAAATGTATGAGAGGTTCCTAGTAAGTGTTTTTCAAATTTTCATGTTGAAGTTATAATATTAAGTGATGATTTAAAATGAAAATTTTTATAGTCATACTAAGTCAAGTGGGGATTTATTTGCTGTCTATTTATGAATTAAAGTCAGATGATGCTAATTGCCATCACAGTTTACCTATTGCTCAAGTCAACATTAGAGGAGTTGTAAGCTATGTATTGTTAAATATATTATATATGCATGTTTACCAAATGAATGAGCTGCTGACATGATCATATGGGCAATGTTAACATGTTAAATGACATGTGTGGGCTTCTGCAGAGAGCATGACATACCAACAGGCCTTTATGCTGCAGTGGCATGCAGCTCTGTCACGTCTAAAGTCTGCTACTTTGCCATCATATACAGAAACAGCCCAGCTCAGGGTGTGCACATCTGTAGACTGTCTGTGAGGAGCAATTTAAACCAGAACATGTCCTGCTGCGTTTCTCCTACCATCGGACTGAAGCGCAGCAGCAGCTAACACAATGGGACAGTGAAGGGCCTAATTATTGCCCCTATCATTTGCATAATTACAATGTTATTTTTTTCCTTTTTTCTGAAGCAGGAGCAGTATAGAAATTGTAAATTGTAGTGGACTGGCTGTCTCTCCTTGGTGGAAGTCAGATTTAAATAGAAAGTGCCTGTTTTGCTGGCCAGACTGCCAGGCTGAGGCAAGAGGTCCCAATCAGCCTGCCTCACAGGCAGCACATTCAATAGGATTTAAAAAGCCAACTGTGTAGAGAAATGAAAGTTTTGCCCCCCCAAATCATATGGAATTACAGTGCTGGTTGCATATGGGGGGCAGTGGCAGGCACAAAAGCCCACAGGAAGCTGCTATTTCTGTGTGTTTTATTAACCCAACCAAGCAATTTAATTCTTTTGTTCGGGGGAGTTCTACTTCATTGATTAACAAAAGCGGGGATATAATTTTTTCAGCCCCTTTTGAAAAGCCTGAAATGTCAAGCCTTTTAAAGGAGATTATTCTGCCTGTGTGCGATGAATAGAGCCCAGAGTAACCTTTTGTCTACAATTAAATATTCCAGCATAAATATAAAAGAAAATCAGAGATGGGGAAGATTGAGTCAGGAGAGATTGGAGAGGTAGATCCTCTGCCCGATAGTGGCAACAGCCTGGCTCTAATTAGATATGCCAGGCGGGCTGTGAGCAGTCACTCTCCACAGCACGCAGAGCGAGGAGGCAGCCTGAGAGAGGAGGACAGAGGAAACCTATCTGCTCATCTGTGTGTCCAGCGCCTTCCTCTGGGCATCCACAAGGTATTTCAGGAGACTTTGTTTTGATTTGTTTTGCACTGCTATTTGTTTTCCTGATTTCTTTGTCGCCAGAAAGAAAGAGTCTAAAAGGCAATACCTTCAGGGAACTGCATAAGCAGATACAACTGAATGGAAAAAGTTGTGAGATTGTTTATGATTCTGAGAATTGATTAGGAATGACAATGACACACTTTAGGGACGTCAACGTTTCTTTTTCTTCCTACTCAGGAGTTACAGTTGTGGTTGCACTGAGGAGACAAAGAAAGATGATATTAAGTTTTTGTGTTTTGTGACTTGCAGTTGGACTTGGCATTTGCTTTGTGCTCTCATGAGACTGAAATATAGGAGAACCCTGCAGTCTGCATGCTTTTGAAAGAAAAATCCAGCATTGCAATGTTGCTGTAGAAACTCGTGGTGCTTGAAGGTTTTTCATCAGTTGATCAGAAGTTGCTGAAAGATGACCATCTGGACTTTGATCAATCTCCCACATCTTAGTTTTTTCAGAAATGATTAAATGCTGACCCTCAATTTTAAACGAGTCTGCTGGATGAGTTGGTATCAGTGCTGGTCTGTTTGAATCCAGTTTTGACCTGTCATTGGAGTATTTCCCTGACCAATCATTTTCTGGAGCGACTCCAGGAGAGCAGCTCATCTCTGTCAGTGGGCGTGGTGCTCGTCTCTCTCTGACATGATGTGTTCACGCATTGGAGGCTTTATGAAACATGCTTATGGATGATTTTTTCCCACATTGATCATGTTTAAACAAGAGTTATATTCAGTCTGGACTCTATATTTCTGTTATTTCTTTAGTGACATGGACATTAATGTGCTCATCATTCTCCGACACTGTTGTTCATGTTACTGCAGGAGAAGTTTAATCAGGGCTGGAATTATCTTTCTTTACTTCAACATTAGTTAAGATTCAAATCTCAACTCCTTTTGTACCAATGTATTAAGCTCAGGATGATACATTCTCATACATCTGCCTTATGACAAATTACTTCTTTTTTTTTAATTTTACTCACTCAATTTACTTTTATTATGTTTATTTTTTAAATTATATTTCGACATTGAAGAACCTTCTGGCCAGTAATCTTATTCAACTTAAAACTAAAGCGAGGTATCTAAATATCCAGCAAGGCTTCACCAAAAATATTGAACACTTGATCATTTTATTATTAAAAGCATAACTTAAAACCGTGATTCCCAACCCCCGGTCCCCGGACCGGTACCGGTCCGTAGAGCCGTTACTACCGGGCCGTGGAATGGCTTGTGTTCCGATCATAATTAGGGCTGCAATGATTCGCCGACGTTGTCGACAAAAAAGCGATAATCAAAATTGTCACCAGACGTTTTTTTCCCAATGGAGTGAGGCATCTCACTTCACTTCACCTCATACAATCTCTGCCGAGAGCAGCCCTGCACGACAGGGTCTCAGCAGCTTTTCTTTTTTTTGCGTCTCAGCGCAGTTGCGGGTAATAAAACTTGGCACTGGGGGTTCTAGGATTTTTCTGAAACAGGGGCCATTATGGGGCCAAATGTAACCTTCAGGGGCCAACAGTATTAAGCCCCTTTCACATAGAGGGCGCAAAGCGGGACCGCCGCCGGCTTTCCCATTCATTGTGTATGTGCTGCCGCAGCGCAAGAGTGGACCGCTCTGCTGGCGAGCTTGGCGGCGCGCGAGAGGCCACCTGCCACGGGCGTTTCACCTGCCTGCGTCTGAATTGAACATTTTTTAATTTCATCGCGCTGTGAGGGCATCTCGGTGCGACCAATAGGAGAGAAGGTGGTTGTCATCCTGCTGAGGACCCACTCCCCAACAGGCTGTCAAACTGCTCCCTGTTCAATCTGAAGTAGACCTGGTCATCATGGAGCTGTAGCTCCAACGAGCCTGGATTCCCCCAAATCTTCTCAAGTCTTCTCATGAGGATTTCATGGACCCCCCTTGCTGCTGCTGCTCGTCTCCTCCTCAGAAGAACTAAAGCCAGCATCCCCCCTGAAATAAAAACGGTCCAAATCATCCCCCCCCCTGAAATAAAAACGGTCCAAATCATCCCCCCCTGAAATAAAAACGGTCAGAATCATCCCCCCCCCTGAAATAAAAACGGTCCAAATCATCCCCCCCCTGAAATAAAAACGGTCCAAATCATCCCCCCCTGAAATAAAAACGGTCAGAATCATCCCCCCCCCCTGAAATAAAAACGGTCCAAATCATCCCCCCTGAAATAAAAACGGTCCAAATCATCCCCCCTGAAATAAAAACGGTCCAAATCATCCCCCCCTGAAATAAAAACGGTCCAAATCATCCCCCCTGAAATAAAAACGGTCCAAATCATCCCCCCCTGAAATAAAAACGGTCAGAATTATCCCCCTGAAATAAAAACGGTCCAAATCATCCCCCCCTGAAATAAAAACGGTCAGAATCATCCCCCCCCTGAAATAAAAAAAGTCGAAATCATCCCCCCTGTAAAACTGCCATCCCTCCTTTCCATCCCTTATGTCATTTCATCAATGAATGTGGTTTTACTGCTATTTCAACATTTGGAGTCATCACCAGAAAAATAACTCATTTGACAATTTTCACCTGTTTCAAGTCAATTTTCACTTGAAATAAGTAGGAAAATCTGCCAGTGGAACAAGATTTATCTTCTCATTACAAGCAAAAAAATCTCAGATTTTTCTACTTATTTCAAGTGAAAATCTTTGAAAAAAAATTGTTGTTTTTTATTTACTTTTTGTATGAACAGCAGCAAAGTTGAATAAAATATCTATTTTTCATTGAAGTACCCATCTTTCTCGTGTTTATTATCATTTGCCACATAATTAAAGCAACCTCATACTAAATTTAAGAAAACAATTTTTGCATTTTTTTGTCATATAATTTCATCCAAAACTTGTATAAATCGAAATGTGTTTCTTTGAGTGGCAGCCCTGTCATGGCTTGGCGGACAATAAGTTCTGGTACCCGACCGGACTGAACAGCGCCATGCACAGGTGCTGTATGCAGGTTAGGTACAGTCTGCTGCAGAGATGAGCGGACCTCAGCAAACCTCCATGAGCCGTTTCTTTACTGGTTGTTCGAGTAAAAGAAATGGTGATGAACAAGTAGAAAATCCTACCAAAAAGAAAAGCAAAAGCTTTAATCGCAAGTACGACATTATGTATATAAAATACGGATTTGTTGCAACGGGCGATTTGGAGGCGCCAAACCCACTATGTATTTTATGTGGAGAAACGCTCGCCAACGAAGCAATGAAGCCATCCAAGCTTCAAAGACACTTAAATACAAAACATCCTTCTCTCAAAGACAAACCAGTGGATTTTTTGGAAAGGAAAAAACGTGAGTTACATTTGCAGAAGCAAGTTTTAAAGGCCACAACATCAGCTAACGTAGCTGATGATAGCCTGCATTTTAAAATGCATAGTTTTTTTCTAAAATGTTTATTAAAATTGACATAAATTGTCAACCGGTCCCTGAGCTTTTTGTTTATACTTCTGCTGGTCCTTGGCTCAAAAAAGGTTGGGAACCCCTGACTTAAAACACTTAATTGCAGTTAAAGAAAACCTGAGTTTTAAACTTTCTGCATCCGTAGCGCATGTGTACTCTGTCCTGCTGCTATGAAATCGTAACACAACCAGAAAGTGAGAAAATGTATATGCCAACATGCTGCAGGGAAATGTTTTGGTTTTCTTTCTGACTGCAGGAGGAAACACAGGCTGGTAAAAGGTAAAAAGCAGTGAGCTGCAGCTGGAGAATGTGAATTCATTAATCTCTTAGCTTTAGTTGGTGTGAAGCTGTGCTTGGCTGTTACCTGCCTTGACTCTTTACAACTGCTCTCTCCTTTGTTTTTTTTGCTAGAAATTAGTGTTTTGTTTTTGAGTCATGGTATTTATTCATTGGAAACACTCCTACAGGATAAAAATTTACATATAGTAAGGGATGTTAAAACAAAAAAAACAACCCAAAATCTAATTATCACTAAGTCATATATTTAGTGAAAACAACATTGTATAACAACATGTGATATTACAGTGTCATGAATTTTTGAATCCAAACTAAGCCAAAATGCAAAGGCTGTTTATAAATAAACAAAGTGAAAGTTTGCTGCTTCCGTAGGAATAAAGACGTGTTGATGGTCCATACTGGTTAAAAACACTGGTCTGAAGCCAGACCAGTTTTATACCAAGTGTGTGTTGTACATCACTGCCCCATTCCCTGGTTAAGTGATGTAATGTATGTATTTATGTATCTTGAGGTTGTGTGTGGCGTACGGGGGTGAAAACAAGTTTCCTTGCAAAGGACAAATAAAGCTGAATCTGAATCTAAGTGTTCTTAAAATGGATTTGATATTTATGTTTTAGTAATCAAGTTTGAGTCTGTGTAAGTCATCCAAAGAAGTATTCACTTGACATTTGATCCCTTGGAAATATGTTGATGTACTACTATTCCTGGAACTTTGCCAGATGTCCCTTTACACATACTTAGAACCAATCTCTAAGTGCGAGCTACCCTGCGTATATTGCTTACCTCTGCCTTTTTCCGCACATGTGATAATCCCAGACTAAGCTCCACGAGGGTGAATAAAGAAAGAAAACTCCTCACTGGGTTCCCCCTCCTATCAATGTAGGAGCTACTTGGTCCTTCAAAGTAATGAAAATAATGACAGTTTACACCGGGCATGCATGCACTCCAAGGCTTCCACCACATATACATAAACCTCTTGTCATCTTTATCCCAGCAGCCTGTTTTCATCGCTGAGGGCTTTATCAGAGCTCTGGGGGGGTGATTGAAGGAGGCGGCAGTAATGACTGCAGTTCAAGAGGTCTCAACCTTGTTATGGTAACTAAACTTTGAGGTCAGAAGCCTCAACGGAGGTCTGCTCTGACTGCGGATGATGCATGATAACAGCACATGAATGGTATTTTATAATTTCAATAGTTTAAATCTAAATTAATTCAGAGAATGAATGTTTTTTGGGCAGTTTTCAACCCTGCCAGATATAGAACTGGAGGGTTTCCTTTGTGTGTTCAAACCTCCTTTTGAAACATAACTTGAATGTTGTTTTTTTTTTTTTTTTTTTTTTAACAGAATTCTGATTAATTAATTGCTCTTGTGTATTTTATTTGTATTTATCTTTTCACTTCTTTAAATTCATAAAACTGATCACAGAGAAGAGATGTGCTAGTTGTATAACAAATTTGAGTGTGGCATTTAATAAATAAAGTAAAGTTAGAAGTTCTCGGTGAGACTTTTTAAACACTTTTATGACTTTCTTACTGTGGTCCTGAAAAATATATATCAATCATCTGCACACGATTTTGATGCAGTGCCAGGAATTTGTGATTATCAATCTAAATGTAACAACATAATTACTTTGAGTTGCCAGATTTTTGTTGAAAGAAAGGAAAATAAGGTGAAAACAAACAAACAAACGCATTTTGCATTGGACAATGACTTTTCTGTACAGTTGATGCACCGTAAACACTTGGTTAATGCAAATGATATGACCTGAGGAGAGATCATCGCAACTGGGACAGGTTTTATTTGTGATCATCAAAGCGTCCACATGAGCCTCATTTAAGTATTCTAGTTTTCTGTTTTCCTAAGAAATAAAGTGTGTTTTCTGTTTTTACATTTCCGGATTCACGTGCATATAGACAGATTTTGCAGGTTGTTTGACAGACTGTACAGTATATAGACAGACTGACATCTGCAGACAGTCAGAGCACATGTACAAATCTGCCATAATGCTGATTTTGACTTTTGTCAAAGAGGACTGCTAGCTGGACAGAAAGGAAACAAGAATTATTTAATCAAACAGCTCTCCTTCCATATCCAGATTTGACTGCAGCCACATAAAGCTGGCCACATAATCCTTTTATCAAACCCTGGGATGGGGTGCTCTTATTGGAAACGCCCGGAGAGAGAAATAATATTAAGGTCATTTCTATCTGCAGTTTATTTTTCCCTTTTAAAAAAAGAAACTTCAGTTTTCCATTTTTATCTCAAGAAAATAATTACTTCAGGTTTGTTGGGCGGAGACCGAAGTGCTGATTATGAAATCTCTCTGCCCACTGAGGGCAATCTCTCCCCTCATCAGTAATAAAATCAAACTGTCCTCATTAAATAATGATAATATAAAAAAGAGCACCTTTGGGAAGGTGGGTTTATACTCCACTGTGGCCAGGCAGGTTGGAGGGAAAATGTAATGTGGGTCAGCTCGTCGTGTTAATATCTCTACTGGCAGATATGGGAGCTGTGAGAGCAGCTCTTCGGTCTTGTCAGCATTTTACTGCTTTATATCTCCGGCTGGTGTGCAGCTCAGGGTTTCTGATGGGCTGAAACAATACCATTTAATGCAGAAAATACAAAACTGTCTTCCTCCATAGTTTTCCTCTTGGTGGTAGTTTAACTTTTAATGCAGTCTGTTGTATTTATATTTCTAGAGGTGTACAGTTCAGAAAAGCAGAGGAGCTTTGGGTTTTTAGATCTACTGTCGTCTACATGCACCTCTGTAAAGAATGACATCATAGAGGTTCAGGATACGCTTTCATATCAATAAATATGATGGTTGTGCTTCCTAGCGCATGCATCATATGTAACCACCAAACCTGCAAATATTATGTTTTCAGTTTAAAACCTAATTTTAAACACAAAATGCTGGATAAATGCTGTTTACTCAGATCAGGCAATGAAATCAGTGACTAATTGAGCTTGTAGGTGGATAACGTTTTGGAGAAAATTAATTGCAAGAGGATGTCTGACCTGCAAGAGGAATAATGTATAATGTGGACATCAAAACAAACTTTATATTGCACTCTTGAAAGAAAAATTACCCAAAACAGAAGAAAATACAGTAAGTAATTGACAGTCCAAATAAATTCATTCCGATCTGAATCTAGTTTAATGAAGTTGATCTATAATTCAGTTAATTTTCAAAGTCACACAGCAGTTCAAATAAAAGCAGCTAAGACATTGAAGAGATCGTATCAAATTGTCACTTCTGAGCATGAAAGAGGTGAATGGATAATCCTCTATTAGAACCTATTAGAATCTATTAGAATCCTAAACCGGGTCGGGGCGTGAGAGGACTTATGCCAACAAACATAGAGGGATTACTTTGTCATGAGGCTAAATATAGTGAAAAAACACAAGGTTAGAAACAGCAATGTTAGAATAGACATGTAAGGAAGTGGGGTGAGGAAAGTGCACGAAAGGTGCCCCAGCAATCACGGCTTATATCAGCGTCACTGAAGAGATGGCCAAGAGGCGCCAGATCCAGCCAGCAACCACAGAAACCACAAGTTAAGCCTGCAGCCTGAGACCCGGAGGCCATGGATCAGTGTTATGGATATATCGTGTTGCTTCGGGTTCAAAGCTTTATAGCAATACAGTTCGGTGACACCATTGTGCAGCAACCACCATTGTAACTGTCATGTAATGAGCGTTCATTAGCAACAATAGCCGATTTACTAATCTAGAAGAAATCTGCATCGTATAGTATTCTTTTATGTGTGACACTTTCAAAGTGCAGGTGGTGAGGCAATACATTTGTCCTGAGTTCTTGTGGCTTATATGACCTCCAGTGTGACTGGGTCACACACTACAAGATCTGACAATGACCAGGTTACCCATCTGTAGGGCGATATTTTACTGTTCACGATAAACCGTCAAAAAAATTCCTCACGATAAGAATTTGTCATCTCGCGATAAAAACGATAAATTCCTGTTGATGACGTTTTTGTGTAAAGCTGATTTATGGAAGGAAGGAAGGAAGGAAGGAAAGAAGGAAGGAAGGAAGGAAGGAAGGAAGGAAGGAAGGAAGGAAGGAAGGAAGGAAGGAAGGAAGGAAGGAAGGAAGGAAGGAAGGAAGGAAGGAAGGAAGGAAGGAAGGAAGGAAAGAAAGAAGGGAGAAAAGAGGAAGGGAAGAAGGAAGGAGAGAGCAGGAGGAAATAAGGAAGGAAGGAAGGAAGGAAGGAAGGAAGGAAGGAAGGAAAGGGGAGAAGGAAGGGAGAAAACAAGGAAAAGAGGAAGGAATGGAGAAAAGAGGAACGGAAGAAGGAAGGAGAGAGCAGGAAGAAAGAAGGAAGGAAGGAAGGAAGGAAGGAAGGAAGGAAGGAAGGAAGGAAGGAAGGAAGGAAGGAAGGAAGGAAGGAAGGAAGGAAGGAAGGAAGGAAGGAAGGAAGGAAGGAAGGAAGGAAGGAAGGAAAGGAGGAAGGAAGGGAGAAAAGAGGAAGGGAAGAAGGAAGGAGAGAGCAGGAAGAAAGAAGGAAGGAAGGAAGGAAGGAAGGAAGGAAGGAAGGAAGGAAGGAAGGAAGGAAGGAAGGAAGGAAGGAAGGAAGGAAGGAAGGAAGGAAGGAAGGAAGGAAGGAAGGAAGGAAGGAAGGAAGGAAGGAAGGAAATGAGCCTGAAAGAAAGAAAGAAAGAAAGAAAGAAAGAAAGAAAGAAAGAAAGAAAGAAAGAAAGAAAGAAAGAAAGAAAGAAAGAAAGAAAGAAAGAAAGAAAGAAAGAAAGAAGGATACATTCCCGTTGATGACGTTTTTGTGTAACAAACATGGCGGATCTGAGAGCGAGATAGATTTATAGTTGAAAAGGTGGAGTTGAATTGGTATTTTTTTTATCGTCATTTTTATCGTTATCGGAATAAATGCCAGAAATTATCGAGATACATTTTTTAGTCCATACCGCCCATCCCTACCCATCTGGTCCCCATCCTCCATCCTCCACCTGGGAAGTGAGTTGAAACCTTTTTTTTTTTTTTTTTTAATGAACCAAGGGATGAAACAGCAGCACTGCTTACCACACCACTTACCACCTCTATGGAGCTGTGATTTTTATGAAGCCACAAATATTTTGTGTTAGAGGTCAAATTTAACAAACTTAAACAATTCTTTAGAAGCCACTTTGTCCACTCTTTGGAAATGAGTAACTTGTTCATTCCTTAACTTTAGTATTATAGTTGCTCAATACATAAATTGCATCTTTGCAATGAGAGAATGTTGCATTAAAATACAAGCTTTGGCCTTTCAAAGATGTCTTGTGGCCAGCTCACCTCAGCAATGGGTATCATTTTATCACACTGATGGAAGGAGGAAGCCTTTGACCTTGAAAATGAAGTTTAGGAATCAACGGATCCTCCCCCATTAGACTTTCTGACCACAGCGAGCATGAAGGACCCAGAATAACCCTCGATCTGAGTGGACTGTAGCACGTTATGATCTGGTAATGGAATAACAAGTCATAGTTCAATCACTGTTCACTCTTCACTGGTACACACCTGTGTGTGTGTGTGTGTTTTAGTGTTTGAGAGAAAGCGATTGCTACAGAAGTATGTCTGCATGTGTCTGACTGAGTGCATGTTTGTCCAGCAACCTGTAATTATCCTCCTGTGGAAAACAAGTACAGACTGAGCGTTACATTGTGAAAACAGCATTACAGCCTGTGACAGGAGAGAAAGCTTGATACGTCTGGATGCATGTTTCCACATTCAGTCTTAGTTTTTTTTATTTGAGCTGGATGCATGCATATATTTATTAGTGAGTGTAATGTTGTGCCTGATGCCTTTAATTTCCTTCCTGTTTGTTCGGTTGAATATGCGACCTTGTTGTCTTGTCCTGTTGTGGGCCCGGGGCAGGTGGTTGTTAATATGACAACACGCACATAAGCAAACACCATGAAAGAAACATGGAAAACGGGTAGGCAGACATTTCTTTCACAGAGTTCTCCGTGTCAGCCGTGTGAGAAAAGCCGGCAAACCAATAATTTTGTCAAGTTCTTTTTTTAGTGGAGCGGCTGAAGCATCTTTGGATTGCCACATGTATAAAGGCAACCCATACAAAGCCTTTCACTGCACTGAATGAACACGCCATCTGTGGGGCTTTCTTATTTCCTCCTCTCTTTTCTTCCTCTCCTTTTTCAAGCCTTGTAATCAAATTTGAGCAAAATCAAATGGCGGGAGGATAGAAGGAGAGCAGTGGTGGGGAGGAGGGTTCAATGAAAGTACCTTTTGTTGGTCTGAAACGAGCAAGTAATTTACAAAATGCCCTCCCTTTGTGTAGGGGGCTAAGGGAAGAAAGAAATCAGTAGCTTTTAGAAGCTAGGCCTTGCGCTGCGACGGGCAAGATAATGAAAGCCGTCTTGTGTTTGTTGGCTAGAGAGCATCTCAAAGGCAGACCGGGCCCCGGCTCAGGGTTAGCTTGGCTGCTAGAAAAAAAAAAGAAAAGAAAGAAAGAAAGAAACAAAAAAACACAGCACACTTCTCTGTATGTGTGTGTGTTTGTGTGTTTGGCAAAGAGCGAGAAAACAGGACTGCTGTGCCCGGCTACTCTTGGCAGAGGCACTCTGAGGAAGAGACAGAGATGTCGATATGGAGAGAAGGGGAAGGAAATGGCTTCAGCTTCACAGAACGCTCCTGATCACCTCTTACCTGTCGTCCTGCTGCAGGCACATCTGGCTGGCCCTGCATTCACAGGTGGCAACACCTCCATGGAGGAATCTGGAGCAGAGAGGAAGATGAGGAGGAGGAGAAGGAGGAGGAGGAGGGGGGGAAGAAACCTGGAGGGATCATTGTGTTGAAGGATTATGAGGTAGAGAAGAGTCTAGCTGGCTTGTCTTATCCTTTACTTCCACATCTCGGAGTTGAATGCTAAAGAAGCTGCAGCCTTTACCTGCCTGGATCTGCTACATCATCACCTGGTGACACCTGGGAAGATTCCTGCATCGCTAAAGGTCAGATCACTTGCAATAATATACAAACTCAATCTATGTGCACTGAGTTGATTATAACTCATTAGTTGTCCATACTAGGCAACTTAATCCAGCTGAAGACAATACAAATGTCGGATGATGTGTGCAAGCTGCTGGTAGTCAGAGCAGTGACAGTTGGTTACACACTTAACAGCAGTTATATTAATTTAAATAATATTTGTAATATTTGTTTTTTTTAATATAGACTTTCTCTGTTTCTGGCCTACAGAGTGATGGACTGATACCTGAAGTCTTGTCCTGCAATACAGAGACCGGTGAGTTCTGACACAGTTCTTTTTCTTATTTGTGCTTCCTGCACACACTCTGCCAAGCTGCTCCTCAGTATCTGTGGTGTATCTCTTTTGCATTTATCTATCTATATTGTCACGATCTTTTAAGGTGCTCAAACAAGGGTTGTACCCTATATTTATTTAAAACTCATGTGATCCACCTGAACTTCCTTGTCATGCTGTGGCCTTTATGTAGAGGTTAACAATCTTGCATTTCCAGAAAATACCTCATTTTTATACTTAGTTTTTTTAATACTCTGAGTATTTATTTAGTTTACAACAAGAGAAATATTCCTATTTAATGTTTTTTCTTTGGTTTTAATATGAGAAGCATTTTCATCACTGTTAACGAGCTGCAGGTTCAAAGTCTGTTTCAGCCAAACAGAGAAGATTCTTTGTGTTAGTAGTGAATAATGTGCTGGTGTGAATTACTGCGATAACATGTTATCACCAAATCTGTATTTCTGCTGCGCTAAACCATGTCAGCCAGCGGTGGGGCAGGATTGATCCTTAAATCAACCTTGAAAGTTACCACATTGAGGTCACTGGTGGCTGGAGGTCCTTTGGTGAAAAAACCGAGTTACTGGTCAGCTGAGGACGAATATTTGAATTCAACAGAAATAATAGCAGTTCAGCCTATGAAAGAACAGCTGACTGTTTTTGTTGGAGTCGCTGAAAAAAGTATGAGAGGTGGCTTAAAAATTACTTTTGAATATCAATATAACAAATGCTACTCACAGGTGGTATTTGTTTGATGTATAATGACAGTATTTCATCACAGATCACTCCTTGTCTCTTCTTAGCAAAATAATGATCATGTAATAGCGGTTATTTTATTAAAAAATTAGACTATTATTTTAATTAAGGATAGTTTTCATTTTATGCTGTATTGCTTCTTTGTATGTACGTAGAAGGTTAAAGTATTAGTTATACTTCTTACTAGTTATACTAGTTAATAGAACTTCAATAAACTCTTATATCAATACCTATTAACACAATTTTAAGCCAAGAATCAAAGTATCAAGACTTGAACTGTTGCTATCATGAAGATGCAAACCAGGTTACAAGCTGTCTCAGCAAAATCACAGAGGTTGCTGAAAAGATTAGAAATAATTCATTCGAGTTCAAAAGTTAACACATAATACCTTTGCTCCACCGCAATTTGAACTACTGAAATTATTATATTTTTGCCATAGCATGGGAAAAAGACTAGCTCACACGCTTACAAACAGCGCGTGCACGTGTAAGCGGGGCAAACGACACAGCAGCAGAAACCAGAGTTTATTGCAGAAGCAGACGTCGACAGTTAGCAGCACGGCTACTTGCAACTATTTATTTATCTCCGTATCCTTCCTTTCAGTGATCTCGGTATAGGGACAAAACCCCAGCCGCAGAAGTCAGGGTTTCTTTAAAGAGAAACCAAGTGCTGCAGAGGTGATTGACTCTGTGATCTCTTTTTATAGCAGCCATTGCAGCCATCATTTCCTGTAAGAAAAAGACGGCCCACTATGAATCATTGGGAGATTAGTCTTGATCTCTCAAATGGAAATTTCTACAAATGCTTATGCAAAAAAATCAATAAAGCGTTTTGCTGAATGTCTTCTGTAACTTTTAGCTGTAGTATGAATTTCTCTCAAAATTCTGAATTGATGCAAAATTCTTAGTGAACGTGGTCCCACTGTGGTTTTGAGTGGTTCGCCTTTAGGCTAGCTGAAATTCAACCATAGCTGAGTTACACAAGAATATCCATGCATGGATAAAGTTGGTGGTAGTCTGTATTGACAACAACAACCAAAGATACCCAACATAAATTTTAAATAGCACAATTTTATTTCATTTATCATTATTTATTCTGTGCTTACAAACTCAGGTAGCAGTCACTACCAACAGGTATTTTTGCCCCTCACAAAGTAAAGGCATGCAGATTGAGGCTGAACAGTCCAGGGAAAATATCTGCTACAAATATTTCTGAAAAAAATATTGTAATTTGCAATTATCAAACTTAGATTTCTCGCATGTTGGAGCATTTATACCACATTGACATATATAAATTATAATATACTTTATAGACATGCCCCTCCTTGAACCGCCACCCTACTATTGTGGAGGGGTTTGTGTTGCCCGAGTAATCCTAGGAGCTACAGTATGTTGTCGGGGGCATTACGCCCCTGGTAGGGTCTCCCATGGCAAACAGGTCCTGGGTGACAGGCCAGACTAAGAGCGGTTCAGAAGCTTATCATGGTTAACAAAAAATCAAGGACCGTTACGTCGCCTGGATCGGCGTCACCGGGACCCCTCCCTGGAGCCAGGCCTGTGGTTGGGGCTCGAAGGCGAGTGCCTGGTGGCCGGGTCTTTGCCCATGGGACCTGGCCGGGCTCAGCCTGAAATGGCGACGTGGGCCCGCCTTCCCGTAGGCCCACCACCTGCAGGAAGGACCGTGATAAGCTGGTGCATTGTGGACTGGGTAGCAGTCGTGGCGGTGTGCCTCGACGACCCAATCCCTGGACCAAAACCCTCTCAGTAGGGACATGGAATGTCACCTCGCTGGGGCGGAAGGAGCCGGAGCTTGTGAGGTTGAGAGATACCGGCTAGAGATAGTCGGGCTCACCTCCACACATAGCTTGGGCTCTGGAACCCAGCTCTTTGAAGGGGGCTGGACCCTCCACTACTCTGGAGTTGCCCAGGGTGAGCTGGTGTGGGCTTGTTTATAGCCCCTCAGCTCAGTCGCCATGTGTTGGAGTTTACCCCGGTGAATGAGAGGGTCGCTTCCCTGCACCTTAGGGTCGGAAAAAGGTCTCTCACTGTTGTTTATGCCTACGGGCCGAACAGCAGTGCGGAGTACCCGGCCTTCTTGGAGTCCCTGGGAGGAGTATTTGAGTGTGCTCCAACTGGGGACTCTATTGTTCTACTGGGGGACTTCAACGCTCACGTGGGCAATGACAGTGATACCTGGAGAGGCGTGATTGGGAGGAACGGCCTCCCCGATCTGAACCCGAGCGGTGCTTTGTTGTTGGACTTCTGTGCTAGCCACGGTTTGTCCATAACGAACACCATGTTCAGGCATAAGGGTGTCCATTAGTGCACGTGGCACCAGGACACCCTAGGCCGGAGGTCAATGATCGACTTTTTTGTCGTTTCATCTGACCTTCGGCCGCATGTCTTGGACACTCGGGTGAAGAGAGGGGCTGAGCTTTCAACTGATCACCACCTGGTGGTGAGTTGGATGCGCTGGCGGAGGAGGAGGTTGGACAGACCGGGCAGACCCAAACTATTGTGGGGGTCTGTTGGGAACGTCTGGCTGAGCCCTCTGTCAGGGACTCTTCAACTCTCACCTCCAAGAGAACTTCTCTCGGATCCCGGGGCAGGCGGGGGACATTGAGTCCGAGTGGACCATGTTCTCTGCCTCCATTGTCGACGCAGCGGCTCGAAGTTGTGGACGCAAGGTCTCTGGTGCCTGTCGTGGCGACAATCCTAGAACCCGGTGGTGGACACCAGAAGTAAAGGATGCTGTCAGACTGAAGAAGGAGTCCTATCGGGCTATGTTAGCCTCTGGGACTCCTGACGCAGTAGATAGGTACCGGCAGGCCAAGCAAGCCGCAGCTCGGGCAGTCCTGGAGGCAAAAACTTGAGTCTGGGAGGAGTTCGGTGAGGGCGACTTTCGGTCGGCCTCGAGGAAATTCTTGCGGACCGTTTGGCGCCTCAGAAGGGGGAAGCAGTACTCTGCCGGCACCGTTTATGGTGTGGGTGGGGAGCTGTTGACCTCGACTGGGGACATCATCGGACGGTGGAAAGAATACTTCGAGGATCTCCTCAATCCGACTGACATGCCTTCCATTGAGGAACCAGAGAGTGTGGACTCGGGGACGTGCTCATCCATCACCCAAGCCGAGGTCACTGAGGTGGTTCGTAAGCTCCTCAGTGGCAGGACACCGGGGGTGGATGAGATTCACCCTGAGTACCTCAAGTCTCTGGATGTCGTAGGGCTGTCATGGTTGACACACCTCTGCGACATTGCCTGGAGGAAGGGGACAGTACCGCTGGAGTGGCAAACCGGGGTGGTGGACCCTCTTTTTAAAAAGGGGGACCGGAGAGTGTGTTCCAACTATAGGGGGATCACACTTCTCAGCCTCCCCGGGAAAGTCTACGCCAGGGTACTGGAGAGGAGAATACGGATGATAGTTGAACTTCGGATTCAGGAGGAACAAAGCGGTTTTCATCCCGGTCGTGGAACACTGGACCAGCTCTATACCCTCCGCAGGGTGCTTGAGGGTTCATGGGAATTTGCCCAACCAGTCTATATGTGCTTTGTGGATCTGGAGAAGGCATTTGACCGTGTCCCTCGCTCCATTCTGTGGGGGGTGCTCAGTGAGTATGGGGTCCGGGGCCCTCTATTAAGGGCTGTCCGGTCTCTGTATGATCGGAGCAGGAGTCTGGTTCGCATTGCCGGCAGTAAGTCAGACTTGTTCCCGGTGCATGATGGACTCCGGCAGGGCTGCCCTTTGTCACCGGTCCTGTTCATAATTTTTATGGACAGGATTTCTAGGCGTAGCCAGGGGCCGGAGGGGATCCGGTTCGGGAACCTCAAGATTTCATCTCTGCTTTTTGCGGATGATGTTGTCCTGTTGGCTTCATCGGACCGGGACCTTCAGCATGTGCTGGGGCGGTTTGAGGCCGAGTGCGACGCGGCAGGGATGAGAATCAGCACCTCGAAGGAGGAGTTATGTATGTAAAGTATGTCGGGGTCTTGTTCACGAGTGAGGGAACGATGGAGTGTGAGATTGACAGACGGATTGGTGCAGCGTCAGCAGTTATGCTGTTGGTGTACCGGACCGTCGTGGTGAAAAAGGAGCTGAGGCGAAAGGCGAAGCTCTTGATTTACCGGTCAATCTACGCACCTACCCTCACCTATGGTCATGAACTTTGGGTAGTGACCAAAAGGACAAGATCGCGGATACAAGCGGCCGAGATGAGTTTCCTCCGCAGGGTGGCTGGACGCTCCCTTAGAGATAGGGTGAGGAGTTCGGTCACCCGGGAGGAGCTCGGAGTCGAGCCGCTGCTCCTTCACATTGAGAGGAGTCAGCTGAGGTGGCTTGGGCATCAGTATCGGATGCCTCCTGGACGCCTCCCAAGGGAGGTGTTCTAGGCATGTCCCACCGGGAGGAGACCCCGGGGAAGACCCAGGACACGCTGCAGAGACGTCTCTCGGCTGGCCTGGGAACGCCTCGGATTCCCCTCGGAAGAGCTGGAGGAAGTGTCTGGGGTGAAGGAAGTCTGGGCATCTCTGCTGAGACTGCTGCCCCGCGACCCGGTTCCGGATAAGCGGCGGAAGATGGATGGACGGATGGATGGATGGATGGATGGATGGATGGATGGATGGATGGATGGATGGATGGATGGATGGATGGATGGATGGATGGATGGATGGATGGATGGACCTAATGTCTTAGAGGTTATATGTATTTATAACTTTAAATTACTGATGAATAAGTGATAAATGTGAAAAGTGATTTTAAAAATGTTGTTAGAGGTAGAATAAGTGATTTCTAGATGGCATCCAATCTGTTGATATTTGAAACTAAGCATTAACTTTAACATCAACAAAACAAACTTTACCAAACCTACTCCCTGCCCTCCACTTCATGTACCCTCTTCCTGTTGGCAATTTGGTGGAGCAATGTTTGTTGTGGTTTGGGGGGATGCTGACCCAACTCTGTTAGTATACAGATTCCAGGGTTGTGTATGTGTATGATTTTTTTGTATTTTTTTATTTTGTCACACAGTTTATTCGCGACATAGGCCTCTTGATTGCTGAACTTACCTTTTAAGTTGAAGGCTGTTTTACTTTAAACGTTCTGTCAAAAGTCTAAAACTGAACTTGCCTAACTCTGCAGGAATTGAAGTTCGGCTTGCTTTAACTGACTTTCAGTGTTCCTCCTCACTTTCCTTTTCAAATTAAGTGAACAGTCAACAAGCAAGCAACATTCAAATGAGATGATTTCTCTGTTGGCATACTGAAATGTCAGAATTTGCACTGGAACAAAAATTATGGATGGGACTCAGAAGAAACTGACTGGGTAATGAGCTATCTCGGTGTTGCCACATTGTAACAGGCGGTCTGAGCCCGTCTGGAGGGTTGCAGTCACTTAGTCACAAGGCATGCATCGCTGCTTTAATTGTTACTAGCAAATTGAACCCCCCCCAACAAAACAGCCCCCCCTCAGCCCTGGTGCACCTGTGTGGGTATGTGTTTGTGTGTGTGAACAAGTACATGTGTGAATGTGATAGACAGGAGTTAGAAAGTAATTTAATGCTTCTTCTCCATCAATGCTAAAAGTTTTTTATCTATAAATCTTTCTTTCTCAGTTTGCAGGGATTTTCTGTTTGTGTTCCCTTTTTTTCATTAATTAATTCAAAAGTCAAATCAATGCTGCCTTTAACTTCATATATTGTATAAAAACTATTGAAGCTTTAGCAGTTTGTCGGCCTTGTCTTTATTATTATTAAACAGGAGCTACCCACACATCAAAACATCATACTGATAATTAGTTCTCAGCTGATCAGTTTTAGAGTCAGAGTTAACAGTAAAAATGAGCGCCATGTACTGATTAAATATTATCCATGCAATAGCGGAGTGTGATACTCTTTCATCTGATACACCTTTCTTCCTGGAAATGATGAAAGTCATGACAAGAGCATAAAAGAAGAAAAAAACAGCAACACGTTTTATAAAATCCAAGGCGGGAGACTACAGCCGAGTTTTTAATTTGATAACCTAAATGTGACGTTAACTGTGGTTGTCATCAGTTTGCAGGTATTTTTGCTCACCGCATCAACAAAAACACAAGTGAACATAAATCCATTTAACAATCTCCAAGTTCCTTTAAGTGGTCCACTAAAGCGGGAGAAATAAGCCAGCATGCACTGCAGCTGGGTCTCTGCCACATGAAATACAATAATTATCAATACACCTGTGGTTTTCCTGACGCTTGAGGCACGTCACATGAAAAAGCTGATTAACTGACAGCAGCTTCTTTCTATTTGAATCTGTCATGATACATTACTCACCGCCTCACACTGGGTCTTGATGTATTTGAGTGTATTTATAAATGATTAGGCATGTAAACATACATTTTCATCATCAATTTCAGCTCCTTCTTGTTATTCTTTGCAGTCTTCTCAGCAGCTCACATTATACTGAATATGACCAGCAGAAGCTCTGTCTCCATTAAACCACATGGGTTATTAATGTCAGTTAGGTTAGCAGTGTGGTGACCCGTACGGCTCCCCGAGGACCCTCTCATAACTGTTAATGGGCTGTTAAAGTAGTGGGCGGGGCCTGGACCGCTCAGGACTGGATGCTTGGGTCTCACCGCCAATTACAGCTCATTGAGCAGGAGCGGTCGAGGGCTGATTCCATCTGTAATCTGCGTGTGTGCGTATTAGTGCACCTGTGCGTTTATGTGTGTGTGAAAGCGCGTGTGTGCATCTGTCAGTCAGGATCCTCTTCCATTCATCTAGCTGTGTGTAGACAGTCATTAACAGCAGCAGCCAGTCATTAAGCCTGTCATTTCCTCTGACTGCCAGCTAACCGACTGATTTGGACAGTGTCTGTACTTAACCCGTGAACTCTGATTGTCTGGTTTGCTCCCCGTGAGGAGGGTGTGTGGTTTTTTTCTGTGGACCAGCTGTTTTCAATGTTTTTTTTCTTAATCAATAGGCCTATACAGTCTACAGAATGAAATAATGAAAGTAGACATACAGTACTTAATGGTTTATGTGAACATATGCTAACATAGAAGTGAATAGCCATGAAACGGTTGAATTACTGAACTTTCTGGGCTTCAAAGCTGTTTCATTCCTACCAAACAATCATATATCAGTAAAGTTGTAAAATACTTCATTCTCAAAGCTCCAAAATGATCACATACCTAAATTAGCATTATTTTGGCTAGACTTTCTGATTAATTTAATTTTTCATACAAATAATTAGCCCGCCTCGGGACGCCATTGGATAGTCAACCAATCAGATGAGGGAAGCGTGGAACATAGGTACTTGACTATTTGTTGATCTGATGTGCTATTATCAATTCTTTGACCTTGTGTTTTGTTTGGTTTTTCTTTGTTATATTTTTGAATACTGACTCTTGGATGCTGCAACCTTCTGCGATTGGTTTGGTACATTCTGTACCCGTGGAAATGCTTTTGAATGGGTGCGGTAACGGGGACAGAGAATTTTGATTGGGTATAGATGACCAGGCTACAATTATCCACCCATTTTCTATACCACATAATTCCTGGTCAGCGTTACAGGGATGTGCTGGAGTGTCTCTGGACAGAATGCAGGTGGACACCCTAAACACGTTGCCAGTCCATCAAAGGTGCTCACATTCACTCTGGAAATTTAGAATCATCACTTAACCTAACATGCATGTTTTAGGACTGGGAGGAAGCCAGCGTACGTGTAGAAAATCCACATAAGCACAGGAAGAAGATAATTTAGATAATTCTTTACCTATTTTGTGATCTTAATTTATATTCTTCCTAATACTGCAGAAAATGTTTTAAGGGATCATGAATATCTTCCACCAAAATCATCAAGAGTCTGTGTTTCCATACATCTAGACTGGCTCACCTGTGTAGTGGCTATAGCCAGACACATTCTCTCTTCTTTCCATTAAACCAATTTGCTTTAGTACAAAAAAATGCATTTCTTTTGGGTTATCAGAGAAAACAAAGAAGACACACTGACCAAAGTCTGTGTGAGTCTTGTATTTGCCCCAGAGGGACTGGAAATGTTTCACTGTTGAAGATCATGAAATCACATGATTACTAATCACTTCTGGCGCACTGAACTGTATGTAAGGAACTTGCGGATGAAAGAATAATGACTTATACTACAGAAAATGACCCATAATACATCTCAACATCCACAGCTAACAATCTCGTTTTGCCATGGGCCTAGCACTTCACAACATAAACCTCATGGGAAATGTGTTGACCTCAAGAGAACAAATCATGCCACGTTACCTGAAAACAACACATACCAACAAGATGTTTAAAAGGAAGAATGGTGGAAAGAAAAAAAGAATCATTGAAAATCTGAACGATATCTGTGATATAGGCTTTTTATAGGGTGTTATAAACTACCATTCGGCTTGCCAGAACCTTTCCTTCCCAAGTTCTGTTTTCTTATTTTTATACTTTTATTTTTTGTACTGAAACTGTCAAATATGAGGCGTTATGTTGACCCCCCTCCCTTTTTTGAATAATTTAATTCAATGATCACACAGTGTAAGTGTGCTGTTTTGCTGTCCATCTGTTTTTATATTTATTGAAAATCCTCACTGGGCAGTTCAGTCATGAAAAGATAGCCGCTCCTTTTGATTGTAAAGTCACCTTTTTTTGCAGCAACATTTTCTGGGATCTCATAATGTGAAAACTCTGTGTAAAAAAATAATGTATGTTAACCCTGAGTGAAATCTTAAACAGGTGTGTAGTGATCCATTCATTTAAATATCCTCTAATACCTTCTGACTTCTCCACAGCTCGGATTAACCTTCCACTACTTTGTCTTAGCTGCAACTTCTAGGGGGTCCCTGGAAGCCCCTTGAAGCACTGCTAGCAGCGATAGAGGCAGAAATTAGGCAGCTTTCTGCCCCAAAGCTGCTGCATTAAGACAGCCCTCACCTTGGCCCGTGGGAGTGGCATTAGTAATATAGGTAATCCAAGAGTCAGGGAAGTCAACGAGTCAGACTTCTGCTTCTCTTTGTCTTCTCAAGATAAGGTAATAAGGATACAGAGGGTTAACGGGAAGTTTGGTGGTCGTGGACTTGAGTCTCAGGTGCCACATGTAATATGACCAGTGGATATCTCAGTAAATACGCACTGTCTGGTAGACAAGAGGGAATCACAAGGGTATTGTCTTAAGAGGATCAGGCAATGAGAAGCTTAAAAAGCTGTATCAGTGGGGAAAGATGGAGAGACTTGCATAGTAATACCTGCTATCTGGATGTGATGCCTTAGCTTGGCCCTTGAGCAAGGTAGGCAGTGTTAATATTCCCTTTTGTCTTGTTCTGATAAGCTAATGAGGGTTATAGCAATGAGTGATAGGAGTGTTAAGAGCTGCATTAATGAGAAAAGAAGACCAAGGGCCAGTCAAGGTGCTGAACCTCCTGGTTAGAGACTGTATGGCAGCTTTAGTTCCAGGCTCTGGTTTAAATATCTGGTTGTTTTATTCTGATAAAGAGGACAGGTAACCAAAGAAAGTGAGGTTAAAGTTGTAACTCTTAAACAGAAAGACTGATGCTCACAGGACTTGTTATTAGTTGCTTAAATTGTTATGATAGTCCAATGCAAATGCAGCAGATCTTTTATTTTCAAGACCACACTTCGCTGTTGACAGAGTATCCTATATAATCCTTCGGACACAATGAACACAATCGATTCCTCTGGTTGTAAATGCCCAAACACGGTTTCTTGTTTAATCAGGGACCTTGGCAGACTTAGACGAAATGTCTTTCCGGATTGCTTTTATTCTGTTGTTGTTCTGTGCATAGACGTGTTTACAGCTGAATAGGTGAAGGTAATTCTGTTGTCACTGAAACGACGGTTGTACTTAGATTGACAGATGCCAGTTTGTTTGTGATACACTGAGACTTGGTTTACCTGTAAACAAACAGTGTTGTAAATAATTCTGGTGTATTATTCTTGGAATTGGGTCTGGCTGCAACCCATTTCAGTTTGCTGCTGGATTGTCTGCATGCTAGATCATTGCTGTGACGCTCCGGCAACTGTATGACTGAATGTTATTCCAAAAACATATCACATGAAAAAAAGATTGGTTTTATTTTCTCTCTTTTATCTGACCATCATATCATGACCTTTTTTTTTGTACCAGCTTCCATTTTTATTAGTTTTTTTTTTCTACTATCCAAGCCACAAAAATCTTGTCATCTAAAATGAAAATAAAACCATAAATGCAATACTCGGCATGTCTATTAAAGCTTTTTTTTCTAAATCAAAATAGAACACATAAAACAATTAACTGCTTTTGCTAATTTTGAATTTGATAACAGCCATCTCAAAGTTAGGAGATTGGCAACACAGAGACTGAAAAATAAATGACACTGAAAATGACAACCTGGAGAAACATGTTGCAACTAATAAGGTTGTCCTTGGAAATGGAAATGGAAATTAAGACTGGCACAAATCTGTTCACCAATCTGTGAAAAATAAAATTGTGAAACAATTTTACAAAAACATTTATTTGCGTTCAATTACAAAGACCTATTATGTACAATAAAATATATCTGTAGGTTGGGAACAAGGTCAAAAGTCAGTAGTGAAAACCAGTGAGCCTCAGGCTCTAAGATGGTGCTGCAAAAATACAACACATCCCCACAAAAATATACAAAAAACAACAAAAAAATAAAAATAGAGGGAAACACTTCCAAATATTTAATTGTCACAGTCACAGTTTGCTGTGCAAATCACAAATTCAGGTTAAATCTATCATAAAGAAGCCACATGTGAACATGATCCATAAACATTACCATCTTGTCAGAGGTAGTGAGAAAGCAGTCCAGTTGTCAAACTAATAGAAATTTTAAATTCTTTTAGGAAACCATGGACACTGTATCCTTCAGACTAAAGAGGAACAGGAACATCCATCTTATTATCTCTGCTCAATTCAAAAGAAGGCTTTTCTGATGTGGTGCATTAATCCCTTGAATTAGCAATTTGAACATCTGGAAAGGCAACAACAATACTTAAAGATAGATACAGGTTTTACACCAACATATGCTCTCATCCAGACCATGTCTCTTTTCCAGAAAGTCTTGCATCTTTCAGCAAGGCAATACTAAGCTGCACCCATTACAAAAGCAAGTCTCCATAGGAGAAAAGTGCAAGTGCTGAACTGGCCTGACTGCAGGTCTTTCACCAAATGACAAATTTTGGAGCATCATGAAAAATGAAAAATGCGGCCCAGGACTATTGAGGCGGTTAACTCTAATATCAATTCTGTCGAGTGGACTATTATCTGTTTCTTTCCCTTTCTACACTTTTCTGTGTTTATTGAAGCATAAATAATATATATAAAAAAACAAGTATTGTTTTATTTGTGTGTGCACTGCTAAAAGATAACAAACTGAAAAACACCAATAGATCCTGTTGACGTGTTGATGCGTTTACGTGTTTGTGCGTGGCTCTGTGACAAATGATGCAGATTAAGAAGCTAAATGGACAGCAATACAATACAAAACCTGAGGACAAGAAGCACGAACAACTGGAGGTGAACATAAATGGTTACATGAATATGCAAACAATGAAGGATATTGTGATGCAAATAAAAATATAAAACCACGAAGAATTTTCAAAAATGGCTTTGTGTTCCACACTTTCAAATCATAATTGCAGAAGGATATGACAAAACAGCTTTTTACTGACCAAATGCCTCTCTGCACTGCTTTACAGCTCCAGTTACACTGATACCATATTACAATATATTTTTTTCTTTCCTTTCACGATTCCTACTTAGAAATAGTACTTGTGATGGCATACCAGCTGTGAGTCTGAAAAGACCTATACCTACTATTGATTGGAAAATATATGTTGGAGCGTACAACTGCATGCACGTGTGTATTAGCCATTAGTTTTTCGTGAGGCTAGTGTGTGCAAGGCGCTTGATGGCTCAAGGCTTCGCGGCTGTCTTATACACACACGCAGAGCCGCACACACATCGACTGGCACCCTGCTTTGCTTTCAGAGCCATTACTGTCAAACAGCTGTTAGCACGTCAAGAGAAGTGGTGTTGATGGCATGGAGTGAAGGAGGAGAGCGGCTGCAGGATAAATGGTCAGGGCCAATAGATAGATAGATAGATGGCTGGATAATTGGATGTAGTGGAAAGTGGGAGGTGTGTGAGGGATGAAGTAGTGGATGGATGAATGGCAGGATGGAGGAAGGGAAGTGTGGAGGAGAGGGGGTAGAGGTGTGTGGGGTGAAGGCCTGGGCTGCGGCCTCTTTAAGTGAAGACAGATTGATGTGGGTGTCAGAGAGGACTCCAGAGAGGAACAGCCATTTATTTGACAGTCAATTATGAGATAGACCTAGTGGCCTTGCAGCACAACAGCAGTTGCTTTCACAAAGAACGCATGTTGGTTTCAACCACTGGCTTGGCATCCAAGGGTGTAAAAATTAAATAAGGGCCTAATAAAAAAAATGATGGATTCAGTTTGCAGAGTTTTTGTTCCTATGGTCTGTATTTCATGGTGCTGCCTCATTGGGCCTTGTTGTCTTTAGCTAGATTGGCTGATAGTAGAGTTGTAGAAAAAGTAAAACTCCTAGACAGAATTAGCATCTCATTGCTCCTCATTAAAGGAGTTTGAAAGTTTATTAATCCATGTCTGGAACATTAGAAACCCAAGGACTCAGTTTTATTAGAGTATAGTTTATATTTTTTCACTGACACTTGACTCTTTGGCTGTACTTTGCCAAGTGTTAAAAGCAAAATGTTTGTCTTTCTGCAAAGTCAGTTTACAGGTATTAGCTGGGCATTAATTGACAATTCATCACAATTGGTATCAAGTTAAAGATACAGTAATAGCTTTTAATGTGTGGAGTTTTGCCCTTTAAAATGTACGTATGTGATTTACTGTTGATAGAGCTCAGCTTGTGGAGTGTCAATGTTTAAAGGAATAGTCATTTTGGAAACACAAGATTAAACTTTGTTCAGTAATCTATCATCTTATGTATGGATTTTTAATTGTAATCTAACAAGAATATAGACGAGAATTATTAAAATTCACACCAGTATTCCAACCATTTACCTCAGATTTAACAATTTAGATATGTTGCAAAGTGTCATTAATGGTTCATGCTTACATGATAGTGTATCTAAGTTTACAACTGAGCAGTTGTTTGGAGATATGAAAAGGAAACATTTTTTCAGCATGTTTTGAATGTACCAATGATTGGTTGCTATATAACATAATAAGTGTAAGTTTATTTCCTTTAACTTAAATGTCAAAGATCCTGTCTTTTAATTGCTGTATGTTTACTGGAAAAGAAGCTAAAGTAATTGCATATTTGGACAAAATGCTGCAGATATGGATGGAACACCTTTCCCTTCAATATGCCTCTGCTCAAAATCTGCTTTACAATATTCTTGTAGGCATTTAGTGTCTATAATTTTTTTTTAAATCCTCAGTTTAGCATGTCTCCAAAAACATCTCAATAAAACAATATTTTTTTTGCAGCAGGCCTTTCAGGCAAAGTTGATTTTAAAGTACACTGAGAGAGGATGAGGAAGTTTTTGAGGGGGTGTCGGAGTGATGCAGGCAAGGTCAGTGGAGTTGTGTTTCTATTGGCTGCCTGTGAGCCTTGTGGATGTGGCCTCATGTGTTCTATTCAGCGTTTAGCCTTGAGCTGAGATGCTACACACATGAGGTGTGGGGAAAAGAAAGAAAGGGGAAAAAAACATATTCAATGTGATAACCGCCACCTGGAACAGATGCATGAATAAATGTACCACACAACCCTTTAATTTCTCCATAAATCATATAAAGAACACATGAGAATAAAGATATGTGGCAAGGGGAGAAAACAACTCAAATGTTTGGAACACCAAAACATACAAAACTCTGTTTTGGTGTCTTGCCGAAAGGGAGTGTTGCATGTATCTAACACATCAGACAAAAATCTGTTTGTATGTCGTCAGCTTGGTTGAGATCTGCTCTATGTAAAGATTAAAGCATATGAGTGAAGAAATACCTGTATTTGTATTTGATTCTACATGTTTTTATCCCAGCAGTTTTTCTACCTTTGCTGCCCTTTTTTCCCGATACACTTCACATATCAGTGGAACCTTTTAATGTAGTTTATCATACAACTTTTAAATGTTGCACCATAGCTATCAGAAACCACACGCAAGACTATTTTCTGCACTGTTTACACATACTTTAGGTGATTTGGAAAATGAAAACCCAGGAATACACTGTGAGGCTCTGTCCATGGTGCTGAAAACAAGGCGGACCCCATCCAGACAATGAGTGGATATGGAGCCAGTATGTTGCACAAAGATCATTATAAAGATTGTCTTCTACGGAGTCAACACCAGTGATGCTTCATCTGGCGTTTACAGTCTGGTTGCTGCAAATGTGAAATCTTTAGTTTGCTGCTCTTCATTATGAATTTTATCAAGAACAAAGTTGTCACAGATATGTCATGACGGGCAGGAGGGCATTGGTTGACTTTTGTCCGTCTGAATTGGTGAACTTGACATTAATTGTTAGATGTGAGTGTTTGCCTCACAATAACTTTTTCACAATTACAAAATAAATATATAAAATAACTATGAATGAATAGGTGGTATTTTTCTGATATTTTCTGTTGATCTTAACCGTGGCTGAAATGAGTTTCCTCTGAAGGATAGCTGTACTCTCCCTTAGATATGAGGTTAAGAGCTACGCCATTCGGGAGTAGAGTAGAGTGGAGTCTCCTCCTTCACATTGACAGAAGCCAGTTGAGGTGGTTTAGGCATCTGGTTGGGATGCCTCCTGGAAGCTAAATGTGTATTGAGCATGTCCAAATGAGTGGTATATGTTGTATAGGTTTTTCTGAGTGGAGGCCCTGGGGAAGATGTAGTATATATTGGAGAGATTATGTCACTTGGCTGCTGCGGAACATCTTGATATTCCATCGGAAGAGCTGGAGGATGTGGCCGTTGTCAGCAAGGACTAGGTCTCTTTGCTAAGGCTGCTGCCCACATGACTTGGATTCGTGGAAGATAATGAGTCGATGGATGGATGGATAACAGTTTATCTTATGTTTTGATGTTTGATACATTTAATACAATGGTATTACACTTTTTTCCTCTAAATCATGTTTTAAATATTTTGATGAGCAAAGAGTTTTTCAACCTAACAATGAAGGTCTTTTTTATTCAGCACCAACAAGAAAGACAGATATGTTTGTCGAAACAGCAACCATATGTTACGTGACAGTTTTGTTTCAATCAGATGTTAATGCACTTTATGTATTTTTAGCATGATCATATCCACCAAAAAGTTCATACATTTGGTATCTGGGAGTTGGCAGCAACTTCACATCTTCATATTCCTTCTTCTATTTCCATACACAGCCTTATTTCCTAACTGTACAATGTTATTTATTTTTTAATCAAACAGGAAAAATAATCAAAACACAGGTGAATATCAAATATTTTTTATTGTGGTAAAGGTATCTGTAAAGAGTTCATTTTGTGATGCAAATTCATATATATTAAAACATTTACAAACATGAGAGATCAGGAAGATAATGATGATTCAGTTTTTGCAGACCAAGTTTTTAGAGACATGTCTTTTTTATATGGATGAAATGAAACCTTTTACTAGATTAATTGATATTGATTAATCCTCTTGAGATTTTTTTCCTCATTTTTTTTCATCCCCCTTCAATGCATGAAAATATGAGCCCTTTTTCCCCAGTTTGGTTTCCATTCACGATTAATAAAAGAACACAGAAGGCTCATCCTTAAGTAGAGCATTTTGGTTTATTTTTCTGTAACACTGAGGTGTAGATAATACTGATACAAGTACAACAGTGTGAAGCGCTCATCCAGATGGATCAAGCTATTTTTTGCCGTTGTGCCACATTGGCATCCTTTTCTTTGTTTTTCCGTGATCACAGGTCTGATAGATCTGTAGATTGCTTCCTGGGCCTGCTTTCATGTGTGCATGTTTGTATTTTGTAGTGTGTTTGTGTGCGTGTTTTGTGTGTATGTGTGTGTGTAGTGTGTAGTGTGCTATTAGTGCCCCCTGCAGTAAAACCAAAGGGAATAAAAAGACAAGGGACACTTGAGGAAAGCTGGAGAGGAAAGTGGGGCCAACAGGGTTGTTTTCTTTAAATCCCAGAGACATGGAAAACCTTAACCGCTCAAACGACTGAGAAATCTTTTAGCCGATTGGTTCCAGAGGGATCTTTGATATACATCCCACGCTGCACTTTCTTTACATACATTTCATTCATAAAAATCCACAAACTAAGAACATCATCGTGCTTTCTTTTTCTAGCAAATGTTCCTTTTGAGCAGTGTATTATGAACCAATGTTGTACATCAGAGTCAGACAGGCTCCGTGGTCCCACATGTGTGGCAGGTTTAGATCAATGATCAAAGATAATTAAATGATGAAAAGACAGTTTATATTATGTTATATTGTAATTTTTTTCAGCATCAGTCCAGGTGAGTATTACCCTTTTTAATTTCCAGTCATTATTAGAGTTCTTCTTTGTATGCTGCTTTATTTAATTTGATCCGTGTTGGCTTGTCTTCTTTACTGTTAAAGGTACAAAGGTACAACGTAGTTTAGTTTTTCTCCTGCTTTTATATCGTATCGTATCATGGTGTAAATAATATTCCTGATAGAAAGGAGTTTTTTTCGGAATGAAAGACAGAATTCTATGTTCGTTAAATTTTATTTTTCTAAAGAGCTGACATTAACAGACATTTTAAGAATATTGTGTGCAGAACACTTTAACTCAAAATATCATACACTTGCAACTGGAATATACTGAATGACATATTTAGATTCATACTTGTTCATCAGTAAAGGTTTTCTTGTAATAAGGAATACAAATTCAGTTATGATATATATTTAATCTTTTTGTAGCCAAGAGCAAGAGTTTACAAATATGCAGATATCCGTGGTAAGTTTTTATTGTCAAAATGCATCCTAAATCTGGAGTCCAAAACAAAGGTTGATTTAAGTTTTTTTTTTTTATTTCTTTGTCACCCTATGTGGATTTTTCAAGTTTCTCAGTCCATTTATCTTTTGCTTTCATGATGACAATTTCTTTCATAATTGCAACTTCAAAAAAATGAATACTACTATCACTTTCACTGTCCAATTTTCATGCACCAAAATACATAATTTTTTTGCATAGAATTATGTAAAAAGCATCAATGTTTCCTCTTGTAATTCTTATGCCAGTTCCTGTCAGATTCCTATTTTACAAATCTTATCTTGTTCAGTTTAAAAACAGTCAGAAGATGCCAACAATTTCATTCACTCACCTTTTATTTGTAAGGCTAAATCTATCAGTTACGGGTCCGTGATTCCCTTTTCTTTCGAGCAGCATGATGGTTGGGAGCTCTTTCTGTGCATCTATAGCTGTGTGATTTTTGCTTTCAAGACTTCTTCTGTGTGTTTAATCCTCTTATAATGGCAGAGGAGGCTCCAATAGATGGCAGCACTGCACTAAACTTGAGTTGTTGCTCTTCAGTGTTTGGGAGGGATGCTGCTCCTGGACCATGAGTCCAGCTGGACTGTGGATCACACTGATGAAATGAAACAGAACAAAACAAATCAAAAGTAATGACAAAGTATAAAACCTTGATAAAAGCTCATTTAATTTGAAATAATTAATATGTATGAAAAAGGCAGTGCTTTGTTGCTTTATACTGACAGAAAATGCAGCTTTTCTATCAGTTTCAGATCTTAAACAAGAAAATATTTGATGGCTCTTTGTACAGAATATGTGTTGGGAAATAAGTTTTACATCCTTTAAATAAAATGATCTTTTTTGTCAAAACATATTTTTTTTCCTGAATTCCTGCACTTTGATAATCAAAACTGGTAAAGTAAGTGGATTTGAGGATTTTATTTACTTATTGGGGCTATCATTTAGAGGCTTGATGCCACTCCTATAACTCACTGGGTTTAACTTTAATGGTGAAATTCATGAGTTAGGATTACAACCTGTGCGCTGTGTGTGTGTGTGTGTGTGTGTGTGTGTGTGTGTGTGTGTGTGTGTGTGTGTGTGTGTGTGTGTGTGTGTGTGTGTGTGTGTGTGTGTGTGTGTGTGTGTGTGTGTGTGTGTGTGTGTGTGTGTGTGTGTGTGTGTGTGTGTGTGTGTGTGTGTGTGTGTGTGTGTGTGTGTGTCTAGCCAAGTCACCAAACCATGCCAGTCTGATGTGATTAATCACACTCTATTTTAGCACCCTCATTTGTCTCACAATGCAGCATTTTACAGGAAGTTAACAAAGGTTTTTATTACCTCATGAAATAAATCAACATCACCACCTGGCTGTTTGGAAAGAATAGTATTATTTGGCCAATGTGAAGAACTGTCAGTTCAGCATCAGAGCGGCTATCTGGAAATCTGTCGCCCTACTAATAGTTTTTGTGTTTCACTTGGCTGAAATGTGTTTTTGTGTGCACGGATCCCCTGCTGGTCTGTTTCAAGCAGACACTTCAGAAGATAGTCAGCTTGGATAATGGATCGTTTCTCTCCAGAAAATGTCTAAAGAGGGCTCCTGAAATGACAAATGATTGTAGCCGAAAACATGCACAGACACATGCAGAGAAGAAATGTATTCATTAGAAATTATATGTAGAAGTCATGGAGTGATGTGTTGGCTTTTAGCAGAGGTAAAGGTTGGGATGGGAATTTGTTTTTTGTGCATAACATACAAAAACACAGAACTTTCGTTCATTCTGTCTGTTGTGCGATGGGGATAATGTCCAAAATATAGCTTTTAGTCATTTTGTTTTGTATTTTATATATTTTTACATAAAAAAAAGTCCAATCCAATAATCAATATTTAATCATGTGAAAATACCTGTAAAGATGTGAATAATTATTTGGCGTGGACAGGGCCACATTAACACTGCTGACATACAAAGATACTCGAGAAGTATTTTTCTTTTTAAATAATGGCCGCAGTCGGCTTTTGTGTTGTAATTTGTCTCTGTGATGTTGGTATCACATAACTGTACTGTCATATTTAAAAGGTAAAAGCTCCCTGCAGGATTTTGTCTTTTTCCTCGGATAGAGGTATCATATCAAAATGACAGCCGCTCCATTTAATGTCCTTTAATGTCATTTAAATCTCCAACTGTTGTGTGCAGACTGATAATCTTCCTCTTTGTGATCTGTAGACTAATGAGACCTCTCCTCTCTGCCTCTCTGTGGTGTAGTCTCCATCCTAATTTCTTAATGCTGAAACACAAAGAATTGGCTGCAATGTGGCCTCTGTGGAGATCCGCACTGACCGTGATTTGATTGAATAAAGGGAAAAAAAGACAGGGTGAAAGAAGGGGGTGGAGGGGGAGTCGCAAAAATAGAGGCAGAGTGAGAAACAGCGGCAGTGGCGAGCGTTTTTTAAGGCAGCATTGATGAAAGGCTATCATTTTAGCCAATTAAATGGATGTAGGAAGGGATAGAGGCTTAATTTTCCTCTAACAGGTTGCACCTTTGCATACATGGAAGAAAAAAAAATAATGAACAGATTTTTTCTCTTTTCTGCTCACCTCCACAGAGGTGTCGTATGCGTGATTAGTACAGAGAGGAAAATCTGAAATAACATGTAATACTAGATGAGAGGAGGAAGACCTTTAGAGGAGAGTGTGGAGAACTGTGTCATCTGCTATCCGACTAACATCGCAGCTCATCCTAAAGGTTAAAGCACAGCCTTGGCTGAGATGCATGAATTCAGAAATGAATAAACAGATAAAACACGTCCTGTGGGAATTCACAGTTTTTTTCTACAATATATTTTTGTCTGCAAAATAAAATCTTTGCCTAAATCTAATTCTTCAGAGTTGCTCAAGGAAGCAAAAATGATAAAACTGATTGATGAATAAATTAATACTCTGATCTGATCTAAAAAATTAGGTGAATCTAACCTCGAATTAACAATTACACGAAAAGTTACACCATGTTATTATTTCCTGAATAACAATGAAACCAAAATTTAGAACCAGAGTTTCATAACTAAGTACAAACCTACTGTTTTCTGTAGAAAGTAAGAGAGTAAATAGCAATGAATCAAATGCACAAAAAAGCTGATTGATTATCAGAAAGTGTGAACAACTCTAAAAACAAATGCTTCACTGGAGCATTTAGGTTTGTTAACAAGGCAATGCAATGCAAACAAGGAAATGCACCATTAAAAAAGTTAAAGAAGCAATGTTGCTGCTTAGGAGTCTGGGAAGTGCTGTAATGCCGTTTCCAGACACTTCACAGACATCATTCTACAGATGGAA